>NC_134412.1:92017524-92140024 GCF_038048845.1 Mixophyes fleayi | reverse complement strand
GGGTGTTGCCCTGTGTTATGGACAGTAGATGTATGTGGGGGGGGGGGTCGCCCTGTGTTATGGACAGTAGATGTATGGGGGGGGGTCGCCCTGTGTTATGGACAGTAGATGTATGTGGGGGGGGGTCGCCCTGTGTTATGGACAGTAGATGTATGTGGGGGGGTGTCGCCCTGTGTTATGGACAGTAGATGTATGTGGGGGGGGGTCGCCCTGTGTTATGGACAGTAGATGTATGTGTGGGGGGGGTCGCCCTGTGTTATGGACAGTAGATGTATGTGTGGGGGGGGTCGCCCTGTGTTATGGACAGTAGATGTATGTGGGGGGGGGGTCGCCCTGTGTTATGGACAGTAGATGTATGTGGGGGGGGGGTCGCCCTGTGTTATGGACAGTAGATGTATGTGGGGGGGGGGTCGCCCTGTGTTATGGACAGTAGATGTATGTGGGGTGGGGGGGTCGCCCTGTGTTGTGTACAGAAGATGTGTGTTGGGGTTATACTGTATTATGGTCATAAGTGAGGGATCATCATGGTCAGGGGATGTGGGGGGGGGGGGGGGGTGGTTTGCGCCATGTCGTGGTCATTGGAAGTTGCGAACATTTTGTTATTGACTAATGTACATACATACAAAACATTTTGTCTGCTTAGTTGCTGTGATATATCAGCGCAGGGCCTTAATGTATATTTAGATTATAGGGAGGTCTGTGACTAAAGGTTGAGTTTACTGGTTTATTCAATCTCTGCTCCAGCAGACCTTATAAGATACACTCAATAGCGTTTAAAAGGAATGGTAGGGTAACACCATGTGACCGGCACATCTGAACCCTAAAGTAGCAGCTCTTCGGCGTCTGTAGTTTGTCATTTAGTGTAATTTGCAGCTGTCTAGATCTTCCTGACGGGGTTATGTGATCTGGCCAAGGCTTAAGGACCTTCTCACTGGGCCTCTTTGTTTCCTGTATCTGTCCATTTGTCAGAGTACCCACACTGATAACATTTGTTGCACTACAACTGTTTGGCAAAATGCATGTTCTGTTAAAGCATTACTTCACTTAAAAATGACTTTGTCTAATTGAAATCCATTTACTGGGTACTCAAACTTGCTAGATCAGCTCTGGCCAAACTGTGGCTCTCCAGGTGTTGTGAAACTGCAAGTCCCAGCATGCTTTGCCAGCAGATAACTGAGAAGGTATGCTTAGACATGTAGTTTCACAACACCTGGAGAGCCGCAAGATGGCCAGGCGCTGTGCTAGATAAAATCCTGATACTTGAAATAGGACTTCCGCCTGAAATTACCAGTTGAAAACTTTGAAACATATTGTTGCTGTCACTTTGTGAATAACTGACAATTGTCACTGAATGTAAACTGTTAAATGTGTGTTGATTCTTTCAGTGATTATGGCTGTTGCTTACCTATTTGTAGCATACAGCAACAGTGTTATTTTGATATGTCAACAGGTGATTTCAGGCAGAAGTCCTATTTAAGTATCTTGAATTATTCTGTAAGTTGTAGCAGCCTTTCTTTAATGGGGTCACCATTTAGCCTGTCTACACTGGTCTTAGTTCAGGTTGCAAGTATTTTGCCATTATGATTTTCATTCTCTTTTATTTATAAAGCGCCAATCTATTATGCAGCGCTGTACAGAGTATATGTAGCCATTCACATCAGTCCCTGCCCCATTGGAGCTTGCATTGCAAATCCCCCACCCCGCATATACAGCAAATCCCCCACCCCACACATACACCAGGGTCCATTCTTAGAAGTCAGTTAACCTACCATTATGTTTTTGGACATGATATAATATTTGTAACCACATGAGTCTTTTTCCAACTAGTCATTGTAAATGCATAGTTTGCTGAAAGGATAAATTGGGGTCAATTTGCAGGTCACCGTATGTGATTCCTTTGTAATTAGTAAATCTTTCTCTTTGCTTTTGTGAAATGCTGTGTTTTGTCTCTTTATCCCACTTGACCCTTAGCCTTCCTGGTGCTATGAAAAGGGGGCCAGAAAAGTCAAAATATCAGTTCACAGGTTGCCGTACCAACAATTAAGCACTTTTTTTCTTTATGACTAAAGAACTTAACTTTTTAGTTTTATGCACTGATAAAACAGAAATGAGCAGTTCTTTTACTAAAGCCATCAGATTGCCCTCCAAATGGCGCAGAATGTGAGGACACTGCAGACCCTTTAATTCCTGCGAGTACTGACTACTGTACTACGCCCCAAAGGAGGAAGAGGGTTTAAAGTTTTTTCTTTTCATTGGTATATATAAAAAAAAGAAAAAAAAAAATCTTTTTTCTAGGCTTTACCCATCTGTTACAACCTGTCTTTCCATGTTTTACTCTGGATGTTTTCCAGTAGGACAGAACTGGTTTGGATGGTTGGCTGTCTCTTGTGAAAGGGATAGTTCTGAAACCTTTAGTAGTAAACATTTGCAATTCAAGAGAATGGTTATCTAAGCAAAGTCTTGGGGGTAAATGTATTAATCTGCGGTTTTGTGAAGTTGGCAATTTTCTGCCATATTTAAAATCACAATTTTGTTAAAAGTCAAAAGCTAGCGCGTTTTTTTGCCTTTTTATAAAATTGACGGTTTAAATATGGCGGGCAGAATCGCCGAAAATCGTTGACTTGACATAACCACGGTTTAATACATTTACCCCTTGGTGTCCCATCTTCCCCTGTAACCTTAGAGGTCCCACAACAATTGCTTCCTTAATTTCGCAATTAATTGTTCATCCGTAATTTGGTGACCCAAACAGATCAACATAATCGGACTTTCTGGAGTAGATGTATCAAACCTAAAAAGGTAAAGTGAAGGTGTTTAACACCGCGTCCAATCAGATTCTAACCATCATGTTCTAGAATGTACAAGATAATGATGGGTAGATTCTGTTTGGTTGCTATGGGCAACACTTCCATGTTTACATTGTGAAGGTTGGATACCAGTGATAGTTTGAATCTGACTCTATCCACCACACTTTTCCTTATAAAAGGAGTGTCTGGAAGGAGAGGAGCGTGTTTTGTTGTGTATCCTGACAGGCTTCAGCTTGTCATGTATCATATAGTTTTACCACACTTTTATAGAACTTCACATGTTACTGCTCTGAATTTGGAGTATGTAATGTGACTTCTGGAGGGGCTGTGCTGCCTGTACATGGTTGTATTGATTATTTATGAATGTTATGCTTCTAACTGGTCTTTGTCCACATTTGAGGCATGTAGCGTCCGTGACTATGAATAATTTTGTCTATAATATATATTTTCACCAAATAAAATGTGCTCTGGTTGTTTCCTTTCCTTTTAGTTGTGACACTTTTCTGTCCCATTCTATAGGAAACCCCCCGTACATGTGAAAGTAAACTGCTGGTTCTGTAACCAGAACACGGTGGTGCCGTATGGAAATCGGAACTGCTGGGATTGCCCCAACTGTGAACAATACAATGGCTTTCAGGAGGTAAGTGATCGCCAGAGGGCATTTGCTGATGGCTGTTATGGGTACTCTCCGCCCAGCAGATTGCAAGGGGCGGACATTCTCTGTCACGTCTAACCCACAGGAAATTCCCAAAGCTGAGTTTATAATGTATGTCACATGACTGAATGTGTGGACAACCGTGCAGTGCATGTGCTGTTAGTGTGGCTTATATTAACAGACGGTCATTATACAGCTATAATGTATACCTGGCATGTTGTCATCACTCCTCTAAAGATTAAACTCTGTAATATCCAGACGAGCAGCGTGTTGTATGGGGAGGAGGATACCGGGCACCAGACTGTTATTTGGTCCTCTGTCTCCTAGAGGATGCGATATAACCCATTGTCTGTCACCTTACAGTGTCGGAGAAATAAACTTACCGGTAAATATAAAAATACCATTTTCCCACCAGCTCCAGTGGAGCTTAGTCTATATTTACCCACATTCGTTTAGTTAGAAGCCTATTAACCTCGTAGTTTGCTTTTGGACTGTGCAAGGAATTTTGAGGCCCCAGAGGAATGTGCTATGTAGATGGAGGAAACCTATATAGGGCCATATTCAATTAGGATTTCCGTCCGTGATTACGTGCGGATGTGCCTGTAAAGTGACATTACGGTACCGCACCATCGCGGATTTCCCTTCGCAGCCCTATGGGGTGTGCACGGAAACCCGCGATGTTGTGGTGTCTGGACTCGCGGGGAATTGCGGACGGAAAAGCTAATTGAATATCCCCTGTATGGTCCATTTAGTTACTGACCTGCTAGCAATTAGAACTAAAGCCCCAGAGTAATAAGGTATTAACTCAGCTTGATCCACATTGGAAGACTTCATGTTACAAGTATATACAACGCAATGTTCCTTCTCTTGTCAGATCCTTCCTCTTACATTTACAGCCCTGCGTGCGGGGGGAGGGCGGACACGCCCGTCTTTACTTGCAGTATCGACATTTCTCCAAAGCACCTGGAATGTTTAGTTTCCAGCAGTTGTGAAAGAGAAAGTTTCTCGTGGTTCTCTTCAATGCTGCAGGATTAAAACAGATCAGTGGCCCGGCCTTCAATAACCACTGTAACTCTTGGCTACGTATTGTGTCCTCTATGCGCGATGTTCTGTCCCTGGCCAGATGGCGCCGCAGGAGAACTGCGAGTAGTAGAGGAAGCTGCTATATGGCATCTAATACATCATTATGCAGGAAATATTTGTATTGCCAAAGTACATAATGTATACACAATGCTAAACATACGTGTAGATGGATTCGTATCAAGCTCCTCACTCTGACTTACAAGGCCCTCGCCAACTCCACTGCTCCCTACATCTCTAACCTTATCTCTATTCACACTCCCTCCCGCTCACTGCGATCGTCCAACGATCGTCGCCTCTCTTCCCCTCTGATTACCTCCTCTCACGCACGTATCCAAGACTTCTCCCGCGCCGCTCCCCTCCATTGGAACAAGCTCCCCCGCTCCATCAGAACTTCCCCTAATCTGTCCTCTTTCAAACGAACATTAAAAACCCACCTTTTCCTTAAAGCCTTCCAGTCTCATGCCTAACCTCCCACCGGTCGGCTACCTCTCTCATCCCTTCTTCCCTTCTCCCCCTTCCTCGACTCCGTCTCCGTTTCTCCCGTCTCTCCGTCTCATCCATGTGTCTGTCTGTCTTCCCCTCCCTTTAGATTGTTCGCTCCTTTGAGCAGGGCTCTCCTACCTTCTGTTTCCATCACTTTTAACTGCGCTCTCCAGCTACTCAGCTCACCTCCTCTCAGTCCCTCTGCCCTCTGTCTCCTCTCGCTTCTCTCCGCTCCCCTCAGGGACTCTCAACCTGTCATCCGTGCCCACCCTCTTGGGCCATAGTTACCTGCCTGTACTCACTTTTCCCCTCCCTCCCTCTCTTTCATGCTGTGCCTGAGCCCCCAGAGTTATAGTGCTTACTGTTACTTGTACTGTGCTGTTTCACCTTGTACTGTGCCATTGTTTGTCCTTGTACAGCGCTACGGATACTTTGTGGCGCCCTATAAATAAAAATTAATTAATAATTAATAATACATACACATCAGTGTCAGATTACATATCGCGGACACCGTAATACGTATTTCTGTGATCACATAAGTAGTTGTGCCCCCTGAAATGTGTAGAGCAATGATGGCCAATAGCCCCTCGCCCGCGGCTCAGCCCAGCGTGCCTTCTCCTGTAGTTATGTAGCCTGCTTTGTGGAATTGACTTTTAACAGCTCTTTCTCTCCTGCAGAATGGGGACTACAACAAACCCATCCCGGCACAGCACAGCGAGCACCTCAACCACATGGTGTCCGGCGAGAGCCTGATCGCCGAAACTGCCAAACCTCAGCAGTGGGTGAACTGCCAGCTCCTCTTATGTAAGAAGTGCAACAATAACCAAACCACCAAGATCAAGCAGCTGGCATCCTTCTTACCCAGGGACGAGGTGAGTGACCAGCTGTGCGGAGGGCTTCTCGCTACTGTAGTTAGATAAGTGACTGTAAGTGTTCCTAGAGGCATTATATGCGGTGTATTCTGCTCAAGGAAGAAATCTAAAATCTACTGTATGAACCTGCAGACATTTAATTATTGCAGGACCTGTCGTGGTCCATATTACAGTTTAAAGCTGATCTTCTTAAAGATAAAGGTTTCCTTTCCATTGGGGATTTTGTCCTGAATTTCCTGGATCAACTTCCTGATTCTGAAAAGCTGTGTCTGTTTTGTTTTTTTAATTTGAGCATCATTTAATTGACTAATATGACAAAATGATAATTATTTAGGTCAAATATTTACTTTACTCTACCTAAATTCTATATATCTAAAACTTGTCAAACATTAATGGCCTGTTCCTGATGTGAAATGTGGGCCAAACTAGACAATTTTATTCCCTATTTTCTTTCTGATAATGGAAACGTTTACTGATGAGAGCAGAAAAATCCTAGCATTATAGTGACCTAATTCCACTGCATGTGCAAATTGCCTCTTATAAGTTTATGTAAACACTACATAAATGTCTGAAATAAGGGGAACAAATTCTTTGCTGTGTAAGTTTTAAAATAATCTATTATACCTTTTTTAAATAGCTCAAACTGCGGTAGAAGATAACTTAAAACACAGCTTATTAATTAATGTCTACAGAAGGCCCAACTCCATGCTTATTTCCATGTTTCAGTAGAATAAGTTGCAAAATTAAGATTCTTTCAGTGTGTTTCTTTCTGTTCATCGCCCTCAGGGGCAAACACAGGATTTGTAGAGGGGGGTTTCCACACCACGCCGCCAGTGGGCGTAGCTATAATTTTAGACAGTGCTTGGCTGCTCTCCAACTCTTCCTATCCCCATGGGCAATGCTGTGTGCACTACTGTTAGGGGCACGCAGCTCTCCCTTTTCAAACAGAGCCGTGTGAAGCGGGAGCAGGGTCCAGCCACCTCAATTATACAGGGCCAGAGGCTTGGAGGGGGTTTCAAGGCACCAGGAAACCCCCCTCGTTTGCCTATGGCCCTCATACCTAATTCCACTTTAAATGTTTTTACCAACTTGCTTTAGGGAAACCTAGCTAATGTAGCTGATGTTTAAGGCTACAAAGACTAAGAGGTTTGTGTCTGTTCCGTAGGACCACGGATTCCCGGCGCTCTGAAGTCATTTTCTTCAAACAGCGATTTTATTAAAGAGACAACTGGTCAGGTTTTGTCTTTAATAAAAAATCACCGTTTTGAACTAAATGGCTTCAACGCGCCGGGAATCTGTGGTCCTACAGAAGCGGCACAGAGTAAATATACTTTGTGTAATGCCAACTGTGTGCTGGTAGCTGAAGGACGATTGCGATTTCTGCTAATTGATGAACCATATTTACTGTCAAGACATTTGCAGAATATCTACAGCAACTGTATGTAAGCAGGTTACCAGTATCTAATAGTTGCATTGGTTTGGGGTTTATAGTTTCAGACTTCTTGATTCTCTGTTAATGGCAGACTTGGGCAAGCTCTGGTTTCGTGGAGAATCGCAGGTTGGCTGCTTGCGGTGTATGGGGGAAAATCTTTGCTCTCTCTTTTTTTGTGTATGTTATTACTGTAAAGAAGCCTAGGTCCCATTATATCAGGATTGGTTGAGTGTAGATCTGTGAGGTACCAGAGGTTCACTTGTCTTCTCTTACGCTATGGTTTACAGGATCAGTATGACGAGGAGATTGAGGTATACAAACACCACTTGGAGCAGATGTATAAGATGTGTCGTCCTTGTCAAGCAGCCGTAGAGTGTTATATCAAACACCAAAACAGACAACTGAGGGCTATCATGCTGAACCACCAATTCAAGCGCCAAGAGTTGGATAAAGGTTATGTGCAGGTGAGTACCGGCCGTGCCAAGACCCCTGGGTTCTGGTAGGAAAAATAAATAAGTAATTAGACAAAATTGGTAAACATGTCTTGTGTGCTTCCAGTGGCATTGCTGGGCAAGCGACGCTGAATGGCTATTAATCCATACAGAGTATGTCTGTTACCTAGGAGACCTCAAACCTGTCACTCAGACTTGGCATTTGCACTTTCATAGGTAACTCAAGATATTTTAAAGATGTTTGGTTTCAGCAAATAAAACATACCAAGCTGGCTAGGTTTTGTTAAATGTAAACCTTTCAATTATATAACATATCAACTTATAAAGCAATATTTAATGTTCCCAGCCAGTCTAGTTCAGGGTTATGAAAGCAAGGGTGGCCATTGGTGTTGATATGTGTCTATGAATGACAGTCAGTTGTTGATAGTGTTTGGAAAAAAGGGATCACATGTTCTTTGGAAGAACGGGATAAAAGCAAAGTATATAATCTTCTGATCTGACCACTCGCTGCTTGCAAAGTCTCCACCTACATCTGCATGGTTCTCTGGGCTGTGTGATGAAATTGAGATCGTCAGTGTAACTGAAATGCTCTTTACAGGAAATTCACACATTGGCATGACCGCTGCAAGTTTGAAAGGTGGCAAACTGACATGCTATGCTTTGTTGTTTGAGCTTTTTTTCCCCCTCATATGTCCTCAACTCTTTTTGAAATATTTCTTGTGCCTAAAACCACTGTTTTATGTATTGACATTTATCCTGCTCACTATTGTTACTTTCGATATTGGTGTCTATAATGGCTTCTTCTGTATCTTTTTAGAGTTTTGCAAGTTCCTCGTGCACTCGAGCTCCTGTAACTGTGATTGTCCTTCGCTGCCTGGCTTTCCTCAGCTGTGCGTTCCTTATGTCAATGGCCTGGTTGGGTTCTTCCGACCTGTTCTCTCTTTCCATAAAATCCTCTACAATTTCTGAAGCACAACCCAAGACCCTGCCTCAGCCAGACGGTGAAGGACCACCCTCCCTCTTTCAGAAGGTCCTAGATGTCCTACCCGAGCACACACTGGAAAGCCTGAATGAAGCTTGGCGCTTTGGATGGAACCACCAGATCGCCTTGACGGTTTTTGGGCTCTTGGCTTGTGTCTTTGCCATGATCTTCGCTGGTCGTATTAGGTCAGCTCCTTTAAGTAACTCCTTTATATGTTTCAACGATTTTTTTTAATTTTGAGTCACCTTAGACATGTTGATTTACCAACTGGGCTCACGATGTATCTCCAGGCCTACGTCTAGTATCTTTTTGCATGAAAAGCCACTAAGTTTGCCCCCTAACCTACTATACTTAAAAAGCTCCCTTTTTTTGTACCTATATAACTTTGTTTATCATTTTCTATTTAAGGATGCGTAGGGTTGATGCATTTTCATCGTTCCTATGGATGCTGGTGACGGGGCTTTATCTGTCTGAGACCTACTTTCTGAACGAGTCGCCCACCTGGATGGACACTGCCAAGCTTGGTACCACCTCCCTGTGTTGTCTAGTTGGCCTTACTTCCGCGGTGGCCATGCAGAAAGCAACGGCTCAACGGAGACATCGGCCACGAAGGTCAGAGCAGTGAACCCTGGGACCGGAATGAATACGCTTCCCTATCTCAGCTGTTCATTGTACCTCTCTCCTTTTCTTCTCTCCCATATCCCCTGCCCCCCATCACTGTCCTTTCATCATCTCTGTATTATTGAGTCTCTGCAGGGCCATATCCTGCGGTCTAATTTTACTACACCATCTGCGAGTACAATGATTCTTGGAATCTTTCCTTCATTAGCACTTCCTGGACTATTCTTATTGGCTGCATGACCTTTCTGCAGCCAATGGGTAGCCACCGTTGACACTTACTAAATTACAATGGCAATAAGACTGCACTTCTAAACAGGTCATGTTTCAAGAAATATTGGTACTCCCAGATGCGTGAATCTTCTTTTTAGATGTCAAGGCTAGTGGTAAAATCGTCTCTTCAATCAATGGTAATTTACAGCCTTGTTAACATTACGGGAAATCCCTTTTGTATTGTGAATGTAGCAATTTGTTTCTTTGTCAAAGCGCTACTTTTTTATCACTTGGATCCGATATTATGGACATTGAATTTCCGTTATTGTCTTTGGTCTTTAATTGGGGTGACAGATTCACTCTACTATATACAGCCGTCAACCTGTGCGATCTAAATCACAGGGGAGAGGATCTCTGTGTTTTTTTGTAAACCTGAAGCTTGTTGTCCTTTATAGAAGTCACTCTGTGCTGTGATAACTTATTCTGTGGCTTTAATAGGATGCATTTGTATATTCAATTGTTTTTAAAGATGCCACGTCTTCGATAAATACAGGGCTTACAGTAAGGTGGGTTTTTTTATGTAAAATTCTGGTGATCATTTTGGGGCAGGGTGTCTGATCAGGTTTGTAACGGAACCATTTTTTATTTTTTTACAATCAAGGCTCTAACTTTTTCTGATGATGACATGATGAGCATTTATAGGTGCTATGTTTATGATGAAATGTGATTTCTAAGGAGGTTGTTTCCCTATATTAATACCTTTTTTTTAATGAAATGTTAATGTTAAATCATAGTTCACTTTATTATAGTCTCCCCTCGTCACTGTAATAATAGATTAGGTGTCGCTTTTTATTACACAAAATCTAAACTTGTGTTCCTACTTTAATTATGGGCTCAATTTCAAAGCCACCAGGGTTACTCTGCTAGTTCTAGTAAAGGACATTTGCCTGGGTCTGTCGGGGCAACGGCCAAAGTGACACTGTCAACTATTCACATAGCCCAAAAGGCTCCCAATCTTAGTCCAAGTACCACACACACGCACCCTCCCTCCTACCCCTGTCACTGGACACTAGATCCCAGGGTCAGACTGTAATTGTCCGAATAAGAATCCTCTGACCCGCTGGTGTAGTGACAGTTGGATGAAGGATGTCATTTAGAATGGCAAAGTTTTACTAGATTATTATATATTTTTTTTCATTATTCCTGGTTTAGATACTTGTATTACTAGGGATGCACAGTGGACACAGGACTTACATTGACTGATGCTTTAGTCTGCAAATAGACTGTGTGATATAAGGGAGGTGTTTAATATTAAGCCCATGGTGAGTTTAAAGATGTAGAAAAGAGTGGGCACAAACTAATCATGGAACGTTTAGTAAGCGCAGAATTTCCTTTTCACAAACTTCCATTCTAAGGCGAGTATAAAACATTTGATAACATTAATAATTAATTACTATCTTTATATATACTGTGGTGTTATTTATTCTATATTTATTCTTTAATTGACTACTTTAACCATATTATTTAGCCGTGGTGTACAGAGCAGGTACAAGTGAGGATCGGCAAGAGATTTGTCTTTTGTTTCTGTTTAAATGTATCTTTTAGTTTTCTAAAGTAACTTATCTGGTGCAGTGCGAGAGCTGAAAGTATCTACACTGGACAAGTTACAGTAACACTAAACCTGAGATATGATGACTGACATAAGATGTATTTGCTTTTTCGGACGAGATTATTAATTTGTTTGTTTCTAGGGAAAGCATTTTCTGTATAAATCATACTTGGAGAACCTGTCTGTTTTATAAGGATAATTAGTTGGTGCCTAGCGCACTGTATAAGTCTGGGGATACAAGCCTGAAATAAACGTCAAGGAATACAGTAAGACCGTAGAGTAACTACTTGAGTTAGCATATTGCTATACACTTGCACCCAGGCAGCTTCCTCCCCTTCATAGTCCCAGCCTCACAAGCTCTGTGCTGTGACGTAGAGAGAAAGCCGCTCAGGGCAGAGTATTGAGCTCCCCGACTCCAGCAGAGTCACTGTGTTGGCATATAGTACTCTACTGAGCACAGATAGAAATTCTACAGCCTGGCAGGTGCTCTGTAATGACAGAAAAAGTGCAATGTCCTATTGAACAAGCCTATGTTGTGCTGTTCTGTCTGTTTACACCAGAAAATCCCCAAAGTGTTAACAGGCCTGAAAATAGTGATTTATCTATCACTACTAGGGCTCCCATGTCTGTACTTGCAGTACCCAGTTACAAACATCAGATGGAGCCTGGATGCAGCATACTGGGAGTACTGACAGTGGTTTGTATGGTGAACTGTCAATCACTATTCTTAGGTCTACTCACACTTTGATCTCTTGATGAACACTGTACAGCAATCATGGGCTGCCTGATAGAGTTCGGGAGCCGCATGGTGTGTTCCTATAACTTTCAAAAGGGGCCGCACATTACCCTTAATCTCGGTAATAAGTGAAAACAATACATTTAATCAAAGAAAGAGACCGCTATCTGTAACATATATATCGGCAGGTGTTTTACAGAAGTGTTACACATTATAACATACAGATCTGACAATATAGCAGGAAGGAGCTGGGGCCGCGGGTGAGGATTCGGAGGGCCACAGAGGACGGCTCGGAGGGCCACCTGTTGGGGTACAACTACACAGAATAGGCCTCATGGACTTTTTAATGCCCAATAACAAAAATTGTTCTCAATTAACATCAAAGTGTAAATACAACATTAAAGATCACAAGTTTGTTATATGTTCACATATTTGTGAATGTTACAAGATATATTTTCAAGCTGCTTCTCCCTGGTGAAACTGAGTACAAGCGATTATAGCACTTCGCTCTGTGTTTTATATTATATAGAGAACCTATGTCGTGCCACGGCCGGCCTTCCAGATGTGGCGTTTACCACCCGTGGCGTCATTGTTTGAAATGCTTTGTCCTTTTGACATATTCTGTAAACTGTTTTAGTGTCAGTAAAACTAAGGCTTTCAGTCCGGTCCACATGTCCCCTCCACACTACATGTTTTCAGGATTTCTTCACAGGCCAATGTCTCGTCTACTGATGAGATAACTGAATGCTATTCCCAGCTTTAGGTCAGATTATTGGAGTCACGAGAAGGAGGCTGCCATTGATTCATTGGTGTCATGTGCCACATATATTGTAAAATGTACAGAGATCTGACTGTTTGTGGAAGTCTTGTCCAGGGGAACGATCATGAATCAAACTGAAATATGTATTGGACGTTGTTAAAGGAATGATTAATTTTTAATTTTTTTTATTTTTTATATATATGATTTTGCTTTTTAAATGTACCTGTTGCCTATGCTGACTGTGGGGCAGCCATATTTTGGGCTGTGCCAACATTATGCCCCTGTGATGTCACTCCTTGGTGAGTTGAAGGGCTAAATATTGGTACAGCTCAGAAGCTCTATGTTCATGGATGTAAGTAAGGTGTTCAAGTGATACAGGCTGCTTATAAAGTATCTAAATTTATAGAGGCGGCTGTCTAGGATCGTAATAACATGTATAATGTACAATCGGTGCTATCAGAGATATGATAGGAGCAGGCCGGCTCATTTCAACACCTTTTTACTTTTACTTTTTGTGTTTTATTTTGTTGTTTTTCCGCACGACCCTCTCGTTATGTGAACCGTGTTTTGAGATGTGAATCTGAGTTTCCATTATAGGGTCCGTGTCTTTCTCTGTCCTCACTGGCTGCCGTCCTCTGCTTCTGTCACTCTTGTTATCTCTTATGTTGAATGCTCTGTACATCCTGCTTATATTGCAGCTGCTTTTTGTTTTGAAATAAATGGCCATAGAGCCAACCACTGCGTCCAGTAGCCGTGCTTTCATACAGCGTATCCTTCCATCACACACAGTCACTTCTCATGCACAGAAAGGGGATTTCCTGCTTCAGCACTCATTGGGTTGCACATGTCCTACAGCTTCTGCTAAATGGATTTAATTCTTTTTATTTTATTTTTTTCCTGTGTCTTCACTGGCAAGAGAAACCCAATGGATTGATGTCATAGGATTGATGCACCTCCCCTCCCCAGGGGTGGTGCATCAATCCAATGACAAAAATCCGGTGTTTTGTCCATTTGTGTCTGGCAGCCGTTTGTTTGCCAGCCAGAGAGCTTTTGAAAAGGACATAATGTTTCTTAGCTATCGTACAAGTCATTAATATCTGATGCATGCTTAAAAGATATTTGCTGTTTAAAGAAAACAAATCTGTGTGGGATTGTTGCTTTATAGAGTTAAACTTATACATAGGAATTCAATTAGTCGCAGTGTTCCGCTCAGTTTCAGGTTCCGGAGGCACCCTGGCTAATTGAATACTTACCGTGATGTCAAGAACTGTGTGTGTGTGTGTGTGTGTGTGTGTGTTATAAGGTATACTCTAGGGCAAGCCTGTCCAACCTGCGGCCCTCCAGGTGTTTTGAAACTACAAGTCCCAGCATGCTTTGCCAGTAGACAACCTGTTGATAGCTGGAAGGGCATGCTGGGACTTGTAGTTTCACAAACATCTGGAGGGCCGCAGGTTGGACAGGCCTGCTGTAGGGTATGAAGGCAGATAAGCAGGAGATGACAGAATGCAACAACCTACAATAACACTACAAGACACACAGCCCACATTTGTCACATTCACACACTCTGTCTAGTTAAATGGACATACAGACTCCCAATATCATACTATGGGCAATCGTGAGTTTTCTCGTACAGGCTGCTATGGAGCTGGTGATAAGGATTTCTGTATAATGCAATGAAGCTGGTGGTGGATAAGTGCCTGTGAATGTTCAGAGAGGGGTGAAGTCTGCAGAGAGAATGGACAGATGTAAGCCGGGGTCAGCCATAGTCTATGTACTATTCGTATCATCCACGTACACATCTCCACAATCCAGATTTATCTTGTTTAGGATGTAGCAGGATCTGACAGCCGACTCCTGTGAGAAGGGTGTGGGGGGGTCAAGGTTAATGAGACATCAGGAGCAGCGAAGTCTATGGGGAGAGGACAAAGGGCAGGAGAGATCCTGGGGTGCTCTAGCTGCAGTGGAGTCTGGGAGGAGAGGGCAGTGGGTAGAGAGATCCTGGGGTGCTCTAGCTGCAGTAGAGTCTGGGAGGAGAGGCAGTGGGTAGAGAGATCCTGGGGTGCTCTAGCTGCAGTGGAGTCTGGTAGGAGAGGGCAGTGGGTAGAGAGATCCTGGGGTGCTCTAGCTGCAGTGGAGTCTGGGAGGAGAGGGCAGTGGGTATAGAGATTTTGGGGTGCTCTAGCTGCAGTGGAGTCTGGTAGGAGAGGGCAGTGGGTAGAGAGATCATGGGGTGCTCTAGCTGCAGTGGAGTCTGGGAGGAGAGGGCAGTGGGTAGAGAGATCCTGGGGTGCTCTAGCTGCAGTGGAGTCTGGGAGGAGAGGGCAGTGGGTAGAGAGATCCTGGGGTGCTCTAGCTGCAGTGGAGTCTGGGAGGAGAGGGCAGTGGGTAGAGAGATCCTGGTGTGCTCTAGCTGCAGTGGAGTCTGGGAGAAGAGGGCAGTGGGTAGAAAGATCCTGGGGTGCTCTAGCTGCAGTGGAGTCTGGTAGGAGAGGGCAGTGGGTAGAGAGATCCTGGGGTGCTTTAGCTGCAGTGGAATGAAGATCACACTGATTACAGGGAGACGAGTCATATAGTATTTGTAGCAATGGGCAGAGGGTATACAGGGTACAGCTGCTTGTAACGGCTCCGTGTCTCGCTTGTTGGGCTGTGGGGGGAGGAGGGAGCCTGGCGTCTGTGCTGAATGCAGGGATTCTAGTGACTGCCTGGTGAACGTAACCTTTGTGTGATGAGGGTCAGACTCTGCAAGGTCTGAGCTTCAGTAGCATGTGTCTGGTTTGGAGTTGTGTCTAAGTGGATTGTGTGCTGTGATTGGGTATAGGTAGTTAGGGGAGGGAATATGGTAATATCCACAACAAGGAATCTCTTGTCCCTACAAGTATAATGATATCATTAGGTGGAGATGTGTGTTCTCTGTGGTCGGTGTTGTGACCTACTCTGCAGAGGACAGGTGATACCTTTATATCCCAGGGACATTAAAATAAAACATGTCTGCCTGATGTGAAGACTTGGGTAGCAAAACATAGAATATATTGAGTACTTGCTGTAGGACATTTACATGAACGTTGTTTGAAAGTGAAAAAAAATATTGTCTTTTAAACGGAATGTGAGAAATCGCAGCCGACCTCAGGTGAGTTAACAACAAGGTGTTTTTTTGTTTTTTTTTACTTTCTGCAAATGTCCCATCTGATCTCACAATGATAGGTGTATACATAGGTCATCGCTTATGAAAACATTAACAAATATATGTTTTGTGAAAGCATACATGTAAATCTATAAGTTCTTTTTTTGCTTAATGCAATTTAGTGTGTGTGTCTGTGTGTGTGTCTGTGTGTGTGTCTGTGTGTGTGTCTGTGTCTACACGTGTGTGTCTGTGTCTACACACGTGTGTGTCTGTGTCTACACACGTGTGTGTCTGTGTCTACACACGTGTGTGTCTGTGTCTACACACGTGTGTGTGTGTGAGATCCTCCATTCCATCATCAGGTGTTCGTTAGATTTCTATAGATCCTTCTGATTGGTTGAACACGACATCTGCTGCTAACAGACATAAACCACACGCTTCTGTCTTACATCTAAGATTGCAGCTTATAGCATCTGGTTTGTTATACTCCACGGACGCAGGATATGTCTTGAATCTCTCTCCATGTTTCCTTGATTAAGAACAATTGATATTTAGAATATAGACCTCCATGAAACTGGGACCATGATGGTCAGGAATGAAATGCATCCCATCTAGGATATGTCCATGTTTATATGGAGCAACGTTCTGTATAATATGTTCTGTTTAAGAAGCTGGTTGAGTTTCGTAGTAAGTAATAAACCCTGTTGGCAATTTTATTGCCAACAAGATTAAACTGCAGTTTGTATTCTGGGTGTCGCATATTAATAATATTCTTGCTCTGACATTTGCTCAGCTGGAGAACAGACTCTTTGGTTTTACGCCACATCTCCCCCTTCACCACCCTGGAGACAGCTGCTGATAGGAAACACAGACATCCACTTTATACATTGTAACAAACATCCCGATGCTGCTACTGAGGAAGAGCCAGTTGTTACAGACAGGTGCTGGATTGTGTCGGTCTCAGACTGTAGGTCAGAGCCTCAGATCTCCTGCTAGTCCTCTATATATGCTACTTTTGTGAGCTTGCGAGAAGGCCCTGCTCGCAAGCTTACAATCTATTAGTATGGCTGCTTAGACACAAGTTTCCCAAATCCAGTCCTCATTGAACAATAACAGTGCAGGTTTTCCAGATCTCCTGGAGCACAGGTGTAGTCATTACTGACTGATACAATGTAACAGATCCACAGGTGGTAGAATTATGTCACTGATGACCTGAAAAACCTGCACTGTTAGGGGTCCCTAAGGACTGGGCTTAGGAGCCTAATAAATGGACTCCCACAGAGGTAAGTCAGGCGATTTTCACCAATAGTCTATAATTTTCATTAACCTTACATGTAACTATCGATGTGTTGAATTCTTTGGCTAGATCTGGGGTAGGCAACCTGCGACTCTCCAGGTGTTGTGAAACTACAAATCCCAGCATGCCTTGCCACCTATCTGCTGGTTATCTACTGGCAAGGCATGCTGGGACTTGTAGTATCACAACACCTGAAGAGCTGTTTGTTGCCTACCCCTCTTCTAGATCATGGCATCAGATCATAAACCCCCCTTATACTCAGTCCTGTCTTGTTTCATGTAGTTTCTCCGCTAGATGGGGGACATTGTATTTTTCCACTTGTTCTGTCGTTGTTCTTCAGCCGCCTCCTTCCTTCTGCAGATATCTCTATGGTGATGCGGTTTCTCCGTTTGGCAGCGTGTACAGCGGTGTGGTTCTTCCAGACCTGCCCACCCCGTTGCTCTCCACCCCACCGGGGCTTCTTCGGTTGCTGAACCCGCAGGCTTATCGCTCTCACCGCAAAGTGTCTCCATCTTCACTGCCGGGGCGTCTGAACCGAGCCCTGTCACTGGGCACCATCCCGTCCCTCGCACGGGCAGGTAAATCCTTATCCACTTTTCTAATGCCACCCCCATGTCCTGTTCTTCATTTCCTAAGTATAAAAAGAGGTGTAACGAAGAGGAAACAGACAGAAGAAAGTTGTTAGTTATTTGCTGAATCTGCAGTTCAGGATTAAATGGTCTAATGTGAAAAAGAATAATTATGTATTTTATTCCTCCAAACGAGGGGAAAAAAAACCAAAACCCCATAAACTTTTAAAATGCAAATGTTCCCGAAGGTGATGACCTCGGACTCTGTATAAGCAGATTTCTGAAGTATCATAAATCCAGGGGATAATCTGAGGCCGGCTCCTAGTGTGAGATATTGTCAGAAGTTCATATTCCCAAATCCTTTGTCCTCTGAGATTTTAAATTTATTTTCAGTACCATAAATGTCAAACTGATCTGGACCTCAAAAGTGGTTTGCAGTAGGTGTCATTTGTCTGACAATGGTCCTTCAGCTTTGGGGTCTGCACAGAATAGAGAAGTGGAAGATCTGGGGTCAGTTCCTTCAGGGACTGTCCTTGGGCGACACTGGGTGCCCATCCCTTGTCATCTCCATCACTCCTTCCATTAGTGGCTTGTAGTTTACTACCAAGCTTGATTTCTGGCTGCTGCTTGTGTTGAAGTCTTGTACATCTGTGTGTCTGATACTTTGGTTGCTAATTGCTGTAGATTGGTATGTAAGAAAGTCATCTTCTCCGAATCCAGGTCTTGTTCCTCACTTACCGTATCTGGATGATCCGCTTGTTTCTGGTACAGGGATCTTTATCTTGTAACAGCTAGGAAGTTGGTCTCCGTGTTTAGAATAGTTTTAGTAGCTGGGCTTGCTGGAACTTGTTGTTCCCAAGCAGCTGGAGAGCCACAGGTTATGTAACTCTGGAATGGAATAATGGTTTACATACCTGTGAAGAGGTTCGTACACTGATATTCGAAACAAGGGGAAAGATGTAAAAGAATGGACCAGTCTGGCTCTAGGGGTAACTAGATTTTAGGATGACGCGCTTCCTACTGGTACTAGATATAATTGACATACACCAAGGGGTGCAATCACTGGAAAGTGTTCCAATGTTTGGCGTCTTTTATAGTTCTAAAGAGCGTATATGCAATCGTATAAATGTATTTATATGGAATCCATATTGGTAGAGTCAGTGTCCTTTTATATAGTGTAACAAAGCTTCGTTTGCTAGCAGCAAGTGCCAGGCACCATGTGAGATGTTCTGGGAGCAGTAAACGTGTAGAGGGTTCTCCCTGTATAAATGGAGGAAGTTTAGATTTCCTGAAGTACTAGTGACAATCCGCCTTGCTGTGTCACTGAGGCCCTGTATGCAGATGGATTGTGTGACTGCCAGATGTGTCCAGGAAATGTCTAGTGAAATGTCAAGTGTACTGTTAACCATGTTATTCCAGATTACTCTTCTTATATGAAGTTACACACTCTGTCCTACAAACACCAACAGGACTATTTACTGTCTAACAATCACACATTTGCTTTTATTCTCTAACTTTCACTGGAGAGGTGCTCTGGTTTTTGTGCACACACAAAGTGGTGCCGTGCGATTGGTTTATATTACAAGCACTCTTTGGGCAACGTTCCTCAAACTCTGTCCTCAAATGCTAATCAGGCTCAGGTGAGGAAATCTATTCTTCTGGGTCAGTTTCTACAGAAAGATATCCTGACAGCGTGACCTGTCGGTAGCTCTTGAGGACTGGGTTTGAGAACATCTGTGAGAGACGCCAGACATCGGGGGGGAAGGTTGATATCTCAGTCTCTATCCTGAAGCTGCTTGTTATGTTTTCTAGATTCTGGATATCTGTTCAGTGGGAGCCGCCCGGCATCTCGATCCTCGGCTTATAAAGATTCTCCGGGGTCAGGTGAGAGACGAGATATATAAAGTTGGATCTGGGGAATTGTGTGACCTGTGTGTATAACCAGCCTGGTACCTTGATGTGACATCTGTCAGACAATCACTGTAGCCCGTGGCATGTCCACAGCACTTGTTGAACTCTCCTTGTCTGTCCCCCTCCCCAGATTATTTTCCCCTGCTGTCTGGAAGCCGAGCTGCCTCCCCTCTACCATCACCGACCCCGTCTGTGGCCGGATCTGCCACCTCCAGCTCTGGATCCTTGCAGCATCGCCGCCCATTGATTAGCCCTGCCCGCCTTAACCTGCAGGGGCAGAAGCTTCGCCTGTCGGCTACCCAGCTGGATAGGACGCAGACCCAACACAGCCTGGATGAAATGTACCACCCCGATAGCAGCCTGTGTCCACAGGAGTTCACCCCCTTCCTTGCCACAAAGGCTTACAGTGAGTATCTGGGTATGTTGGGTTGTACACTGTGTTGGGATCTTTATCTCGAAAGTCGATACCCTGAAAGATAAGACGAATAGTCACCATGAGGAGCACTGCTAGGCAATGTAATAAGGTGGGGGTAGATGAGTACCCTAAGCATGGTGTAACTCCATTGTTACGGAGAGACCGGCGGCTGTACCGAAAGTTATGACAGGTCTGCTTTTACAACTTTAATCTCGATATGTAAAGAAACATTTTAAAAAAAATCTTCCTTTTTGCGCCACCTCCTGGAAACTATGGTGCATTACAGGCCACAGAGATAATTGGTTTGATGTGGTCGGCTGTCTAGTTTCCTGAATGTTACACCTTCCTCACATATTTGTTTTGTGCAACCTTCACAATGCACTCATCTGATGGCTTTAAATAAAGAAAAATCACAGAAACAATGGGAGTAGCGTAGAGGATGCCAGGAATACAAATATGTAACGTCAACCCGTTCACATAAGGCGCTGGTGTCACCGTGAGATCTGCAGCTAGTCTGTCTGTCTGTCTGGCAGTCCCTCTCAAGTTTGCTCAACTTTGTGTTGGTAACTACATGAATAATGAGTTATTTTACACTATTGAGACACTTTCCAGCATCTACTGTGCGTCGGAGGCTTGGGTAATGGTGCAGTCTTCCAATAACGAGTCTTGTGGATTTGTGTGGGTGCAGCACTAAAAGTCACAATGGGATGAACCCAAAAAGTGCTAGAATAGGCTCCGCCCTGGGGTGAAAGCTGCCGTAGCAGCGAAGGGGTTAATATGTTATTACCGGAGCGCTGTAAACCCCACACACTATACACCTTGTTATTTGTTTCTACAGACAACACAAAGCCATCGGCACAAGCTGGGAGCGTATCCAGCAACACGACGCACAGGAAAGAGAACTCCTCCCACTCCTCCGCCTGTCAAGTGGACACGACGACGGCCTTCCTGGATTCTCCATCTAGCTGGAAGGGTGAGTGCCATCTGTCCATCATGTCCTCCACTAGAGGGCGCTAATTAAATGCCCAATATGCTCAAAGTTAGTCTGTATCCTCCAACATTCATCGATGTTTGATCCACCACGTTCAGAACATCAGGAGCGTGCAAAGAGGGAAGTGTGACCAATAAATCCATTTATATTCTATATAGGGGACCGATTACGCAGCTGGAAAACTAGATTTATTACAGCAAAATAATGCATTATTGTCCCTTCAATGTTCAATTGTTACTTAAAATTGCAAATGGAACAATGTACAAATCGGACTTTGCTATAAGACGTTATGCTCAACGCACACAACATACGTTGGTTTCTTTCAGTGTCAGACTTGACGGTCGCTGGTGACACATAAACAGCTGCCGGTCTGATGATTAAAGCCAGGTTATGATTTCTGAGCAAACGTGTCTACTTTACGTCTGTCCAGATTATGGTCTTTTATTCTCATCTAATTTAGATATAATCTGGTAGGAAACTTGCTGTGTCTTTCATTTATATAATTTAAGGGGGTTGTCCACTTTCCTTTATGCGATTAGGGATTACCCCCTGTTCTTGGAGGTTGGGTGCCAGCCTTGTGTTGTGCAGGGGTGCAGTACACCCAGTCCATGGCTCTTATATTTGCTTCAAACACCAAATTAGGGCCAGTTAGGGGTGCAGATTTAGGACCCATCCAGTGCAGATTGTATTGACTGTCCTCTACTTTACCCTGCAGGTTTTGGAAGCATGTCGCTAAGCAGCGGCTGCATGGTGGTCAGTGTCACCACCAACCTCGTCTTCATCTCCGTCTACCTGTACCTAGCCCTCTTCTGACCTCACAATACCTCATCAATGCGTCACTTGGTGCTCCTTGAATACCCGGACACTGCCCGTCCGTCACTGGTGCTGCCCCCTGGCTGCTGCACAGCTGTACTACAACAGACATTTCCAATCTCCCCGTGAGCTTCACTCTAATGCTTCAGTAATAACGTTTTAGAATTACAAAGCGAGAGGAAGCAGGTATTAAACAAGCAACATGGAAAACCAAATGATCTGGCTGGTATTTATTCCAGGGGCAATTTAATTTAAATCGTATTCCGTTCCGGCGGTCTCTAATACGTTGGTCTGTTATCTTAAAATTGAGTTTCAGTTGGTCATACAGCAGCGTTTCTCAAAATCTTTCACCCGGGGGAGGGGGTTCATTTTGTCTGGTGAATCTGTAAGTCCCCAGTTCTGTTGGAGATGTGAGTGATTGAACCATGCATGTTCTCCAGACGTTGTTGTACATAATTTATTCTTGACTGACGAACTATTATTTTGTAGTGAAATTTAAGCATTGACATCCATGCACCTCCTCTCGTGAGGTCTGTGTCACTTGGGGACGTGTCTATCGGGAGGCAGCTTGGCAATAAGTTTTGGCATAAAAATAATTTAAAAATACAAATCGTTTTTTTTAATGTGAGAATCAAAATTATTGGTTATTTATTTTGTTGCTCTAATGATTTTTACAAATTAAAATAAGTCTATTTTAAAGTTTTCATAACCTATGTAAATGTTTATTTAAAGCCCAGGCTGTGGATAGTGCGGCAAAGGTATTTATTCTACCTGGGGAGTAATTCTGCATTTCTGGATCCCATAGGAAATTTTGGAGCTCAGCCTCCCAGGCCTGTCTGTGAGCGTGCACGGGTCCAGCACCTGCACATAGACTCCCGGACCAGAGCGTGCTTAGAAAAGGTGGGGCCCTCGGGAGGGTGACTTGTCGTTGCTGGCTCCCCCTGCACTGTAGGTTTGTTATTGCACCCTTCTCTGGACTTAGCTGCCAGTTTCTGCGATAAGTGCTAAGCAGGTGGCAAAAATCTACATTATTCACTTGTATTTTTCAAAACTGAATGAAAAATAGAGCAAACCAAAAAATGTATTTGAGCACTGATAGTGCAATTGTTGCCTATAGTTGACGAATTAATATAAACTATTTAGAGTGAAATGGAAAGAGCACAAATCGTTTATTCTCCCAGCTGCAGGAAGTGATCCCGAAGGGAGACAAAATACCCCAATGATGATGGAGATTGCTTATGTTTTTCTGAGCATTAATGGTAGCGAGGCCACTATATCCTATTCAGGTCCTCCGTACTGGCGCCCTGCAGATCAGTGTGTGTTATAGGTGCCATCTTTTACAGAGCTGACCTGGCGAGTCTTAGGGCAATATTATAAGTGGAACGCATCACAGGACTGTGGCTATATAGGGCGTTTTAAGGTGAAACTCAGAATGGGTAACTGGAAAAAATCACCAGCGCATTAAAGACTTGGCATGTTTACCCACTTTGCTTGGCAAGTGGGTCAAAGACTGGAAAAAAAGAAAGAAAGTGAACTAGCCTATAACTTCGTGTCCATTTGGTGCTTTGTACATTGTGTAGTGTAAATAAATGAATTGCTCAAGATAGATCGCAAATGATTGAATTATTGCAGCATACCTCTTAACAGTCCTGATACTTGGTTGTCAAAAGAGGCGTGGCCTTGTGCGCCATTGGTAGATTGCGGTATGATCAGGGGTGTGGCTTATTCTGTCTTAAAATCTATAGTAAAAGTGGTACCTATGTCAAATGTGTTCACACACCATGGGCACTATATGTGCTGACTCAGCCAAGTATCTTCTCTTAGCAGCTGCTTTCTGACGGACATCTACCTGCGCTGCAGTTTTAACACAATAACAGCAAAAGTTATTTGGGCTACTTTGTTCAAACCCGATGTGGGGTTGGTGATGTGCCAGCGGGAGACCACTGTAAACGGAAGACTGCACAGCCCACCAAGGAAGTAAAACTAGCAGGAAAGGTAAGTGCTGGATACACTCTACTAGAGAGTGTATCTAGAAAATGCTTAGAAATAGGACAGGGATAATAATTGCAAAAAGACCCTTTTTAGATTTATATTGCCCATTTAACCCCTAAACAAAGTCGTCAACAAACGAGAAATGTTCTTTTAGCTGTGAATTAAGAAACAATTTTGTGTTCACACTAATACTTAGTGAATACTAAATGTACTATTCTGAAATGTGAAGATGTATAGATGGTTATCAATACAAGAGTCTGTATCACCTGTACTGTAATAATAGACATTGTTTGTCTTACTCTTTTACACACACATTCTATCCTCTATTATTTTTGCAATATTTCTTTACATCATTCTTGTGTTCTGCTGAATCTGTGCAGTTTCCTGTGTCTTCCAGTAGACAGGAGCGACATTGGCACACTCAGGTGATCATTGATCCCTCTGAGAAGTGTTACCCACTCCCACGGGCGTCTGCACAAAACACTCACAAGAATGTGGATCCAAGGAGAGCTGCAGTTTTCCTGGGGCGCCCCCTCCTCCCTGTCATAGCAACCGACAGAAACATGCAATACAACAACAGAGGGCCCCTCCCTGAGTATTGTACATGTTGTGGCTAGGTTATCAAATGGCACCATGTGGGGGGGCTCTGCACTAACCTATTGTCCTTCCAGTCAGCACATTAAGGGTTAGTTTTACTAACTTAAAAAAAAAAAGTAAACACACTGAAAATGCAGCTATTCTTTGGATGAAATTTTTGAATGTTATTAATTTGATGAGGGTTTTTACGAACACAAGGTAGTGTGGACCCACAATGCACATGGCTCCTAGAGCTTTTCACAATGAAATCAATTTGCCCATAATTCTAAGGATTACGGATACATCTGAAAATGGGCAAATAGTATAAAAGTCACATATATAGATATATATATACTGTATATATAGTTCCCTATGTCCTAGCACACAGAGCCCACTCTTTGATTTATTGCATATAACCGCTCTGCTCGATAACTGTGCACCTCAGGGGTGATGGGGAATATTTGGGAAGGGTGATAGTGTTGCCATATGCTGCATAGTCATGTGTTTCTCTTTCCTCCATATTTGGCTTAATACATAAAGCAGGGAGACTGCACTTTTTATTTATTTTTGGGAATGTCGTTACCATCAACAAGCAGATCTGTTATTTAAGTAACACTGCCTTTATCATCTACTTTAGCAAGTTGTTTTTTTTTGTTTTTTTTTAATAAGAATTGTGCCCTTGTAGAGTCTTTATTGCAGATAGGCTGGATATGGCTACTTGTAATCCAGCTGTGCTGCTGCATGTCCTGTGTGCTCTAGGTAGACATCTGGGACATCCTCTGCCTAATACATCAGTGTCAGCTCCTAGCAGAGAAGTGGGTGAGATGAGATAGATATATATATATACACATGTAACCATACTGGAGGGCAGCAGCAGGGTGCATGGCTCAGGCTGATGGGTGATACAGGGCGGCAGGGTGCATGGCTCAGGGTGATGGGTGATACAGGGCGGCAGTGTGCATGGCTCAGGGTGATGGGTGATACTGGGCTGCAGTGCGGGCTCAGGCTGATGGGTGATACTGGGCTGCAGTGCGGGCTCAGGATGATGGGTGATACAGGGCGGCAGGGTGCATGGCTCAGGCTGATGGGTGATACGGGGCTGCAGTGTGGGCTCAGGCTGATAGGTGATACAGGGCGGCAGGGTGCATGGCTCAGGGTGATGGGTGATACAGGGCGGCAGGGTGATGGGTGATACAGGGCTGCAGTGCAGGCTCAGGCTGATGGGTGATACAGGGCGGCAGGGTGCATGGCTCAGGCTGATGGGTGATACAGGGCGGCAGGGTGCATGGCTCAGGCTGATGGGTGATACAGGGCTGCAGTGCAGGCTCAGGGTGATGGTAGATACAGGGCTGCAGTGCGGGCTCAGGGTGATGGTAGATACAGGGCTGCAGTGCGGGCTCAGGGTGATACAGGTCTGCAGCAGGGTACAGAGCTCAGGGTGATACACAGCTGCAGTGCGGGCTCAGGGTGATGGGTGATACTGGGCGGCAGTGCAGGCTCAGGGTGATGGGTGATACAGGGCTGCAGCAGGGTACAGAGCTCAGGGTTATACAGGGCTGCAGTGCGGGCTCAGGGTGATGGGTGATACAGAGCTCAGGGTGATACAGGGCTGCAGTGCGGGCTCAGGGTGACCGGGAGGTGACAGGATCAGAGTGTTGGTCTCTGTTACAATGTTGCCAATGCGGGGGTCAGTGTCCGGTCAGCAGCAGTCATGTGACCTCTGCCTGACTCCTGTGTGGGCGGTCCTAGGAGACTCATGCTGTGGGCGTGGCTATGTTTGTTTACTATTCTGTGTAATTGACAGCTGTGGGCGTGTCATACTAGCACAGTAACACTGTAGTGGGCGGTGTCAGACTGATCACAGTACCGCTGTAGTGGGCGGTGACAGCGCGGTGGGCGGGCCCCAGGACACATGTGCAGCCCGGTCCTGGCGGAGACCCTTCCCCGTTGTACGATGGAGCAGCCCGGGCAGCAGGAGGTGTCCGCAGCGCCGGCGGAGAGGCCGCCGTATTCCTACGTGGCTCTGATCGCGCTGGTGCTGGAGGACAGCCCCGGGCAGCGGCTGTCACTGAGCGGCATCTACGAGGCCATCGAGCGCCGGTTCCCGTACTACTCCCGGCTGCGGGGGAAGGGCTGGCAGAACAGTATCCGCCACAACCTCAGCCTCAACCAGTGCTTCCTCCGGCTGCCCCGCCAGCCCGGGCACAAGGGCAGCCAGTGGGCGCTGGACCCCTCCTTCCACGACATGTTCGAGCGGGGCAACTACCGCAGGAGGCGGCGGCGGGTGAAACGGCTGCACCGGCCGGACAGCGCGGAGCTCAGCGCCCCGTTGCCCGCCTTCCGTTACCAGGAGCCGGCTGGATACCACCTGCAGCCCGGGCATTACCCGCTACTCAGTGGCCCCTGGGGGCCCGGGGCCCCTCTCCTCATCCCCCGGGCTCACAACCCCGTCTACTCGACCATCAACCCCGGGACCTTCCAGAGCGAGGTGTCCGCGTCACCCTACTGGGAGCAGGAGGTGCAGTACGGGGCAATGCTGCCGTCCAGGATGGATTACTGTCCCCAGCCTCCGATGTATAACATGAGCTCACTGACTGACACCATCATCTGACCCCAGCTGTGCCCCCTACACTGGGCACACCCATCCCCTGGCATAACCCAGCCAACTCCTTCAGTGTCTGTCATATGGGCATCTCCATCATCTGACCCCAGCTGTGCCACCTACACTGGGCACACCCATCCCTGCCAACCCTCAGCCTGGCATGACCCAGCCAACTTCTTCAGTCTGTCATATGGGCATCTCCATCATTCGACCCCAGCTGTGCCACCTACACTGGGCACACCCATCCCTGCCAACCCTCAGCCTGGCATAACCCAGCCAACTCCTTCAGTCTGTCATATGGGCATCTCCATCATCGGACCCCAGCTGTGCCACCTACACTGGGCACACCCATCCCTGCCAACCGACATCATCCAACCCTCAGCCTGGCATAACCCAGCCAACTTCTTCAGTCTGTCATATGGGCATCTCCATCTGACACCAGCTGTGCCACCTACACTGGGCACACCCATCCCTGCTAACCCTCAGCCTGGCATAACCCAGCCAACTTCTTCAGTCTGTCATATGGGCATCTCCTTCATCTGACACCAGCTGTGCCACCTACACTGGGCAACCCTATCCCTGCACAACCTTATCATTGCCTAATGGTCATCTCCATCATCTGACCTCCGATGTGCCATCCCCACAAGTCAACCAACACTACAACTGGCATGTGTCATCTGATACACTGCATGGCAAATCAGACTCCTTCTGTGCCGGTCATGGCAAACATTATCTGTGCCAAATCACCATCTCCATCATCTGACACTCATCCTCAGTACGTCTTCTGTGCCAACCAATGCCAGATTGCATGAGTACTGATTCCTGCCAAGTTCCATTTGCATTATTTGGTCTCTGCAGTGTTGGTACTGAACAATTCTATTCCTGCCAAGTGGCATCTCTCCTCTGGTCTCCATAATCTAACCCTCAGCCTGGCTAATCCCATCCTACTTATATAGTGCCATACAGATTTATCCCTGCCAAATGGTCATCTCCACAATTCACTTGTCATTTCACATAACCTCACTGTGAGCTGAGCAACTTCATCTTCCAACCATGTGCCGGTCAATACTAGACATTCTCACTTTGTGATCTCCATCTTCCCACCTCTATCATACCGGGCCTTCCCCTGCCAGCTAGCCATCTCCAAACCTACTGTGCCAGTTAATGGTCTATCCTACACTTGCCAACTAGCCATATCCATCCTTCATTCTGCATAATGCCATCAATATTAGACCACCTCACTGCCAAGAAAAACATCCGTCACTTCATGTGTGCCAGTCCATCTCAAATGTTTAACTCTTTTCCTGCCATAGATGCCCCCATGGTCCTGGCAATGAGCCATCAATGTGATATTCTGTTATTTAACCCTTTCAGCACACACATTACAGCACAATTGTGTGAATGTACTAACATAGCACCATTGTGCATTATGCTGATTTGATTCTTACTGCAGCAGATTTCAGTTTTATATTGATTCCACTTAAATTTAGTTGTTTTTTTTTTTCCAAAAATGTTCTACATGGTTAAACAAATGTTACACAATATAACTTACAGACCAATTGTTATAGGAAGAGATATAACTAGTTCATATACAGTTCACACTACTCTGCCCCTCTCATAAGGAGATATAAAAAGTTAATTAAGTCTTAGTACTATACAATCTATAGGGGGCTTCAACACTAGATACGCACTATTTTGTCAATTTCAATAATGGGTGGATTAAATGTTATATGCGCCTCATCACTAGTCCTATAATACGAGAGGATGAACAAATTTGTATAAGGATTGTCCTATACCCTCTCGACTTTCTGGATGGAGAAGAAACTTCATGAATCGTTGATACAATACTTTGTTTTCTACGGGTGCTTGAGATGGGGTGAATTCACACGCCCAGTTATTTTTATAAAGGTTTGAATGAATTGTATGTTTACAATACACCATTTACATATTGTTGCATTTATTTGAAAAGTCCACTTCATTGCTTTACATGGTTAACGCAACTTACATTTTTTTTTAATGTATGCAAACAGAAATGTAAAGTGTGAATGGTAAACGTATACGTTGTTTTCACTGTTAAAGAAAAGTATTTTTGTAATGTGTTTTATACAAGGTTTGTCCAGAATTTCTATAGTGTTTTAATAAACTGTTTATTTGAACTTAAGAATCATGGGTTTTTTTTGTAATAGTTTTAGTATTTATTTAGATAGTAATGAAAAAAAAATATTGAAGCATGTAAGGTGGTTTTAGAGAAATCATTATGGATCAGGTACTAATAAAATGTTTTCTATGTGTTCTTTAAAGCCAGACTACTCGCACGTCAAGAAAATAGTCACCTGGAACAGGTTTCATTGGACCTTATGGCTGTGACATTATTGCAGTGGTCACAAATAGATTAGGCGACAACATTACTCCAGAGCACAAGGTATTTCTGTTATATAAATGGGAAATTAACCATAAATAGGTTATATACAGTGTAATTCAACCTTACTGCACTTGTTTCCTACACACTGGGCCAATAAAAAAACTTTTATATATATATTTATTATATGTATGTGTTACATGCATGTCTCGGTGTTGGGAATATCACTACTTCTTAGGGGTTTACTTACTAAACTGCGGGTTTGAAAAAGTGGAGATGTTGCCTATAGCAACCAATCAGATTCTACCTGTCATTTTGTACTAAATAAATGACACCTAGAATCTGGTTGCTATAGGCAACATCTCCACTTTTTCAAACTCACAGTTTAATAAATATACCCCTTAGTGTAATGATAGGTTGCATTGTCAGGAATATTGCTTCATCTCGGGAGTGGGGGGGAGCTGCTTCGAGACGGAGATAACAGAAGAAAATTATTGAAAAATGCTTTATTCTTTTGAATAAATTCTATTTTTTAAAGATTATATGTATAATTATTAAAATAAAATGTCTACCAAGTGGAGCTGAGAAGCTAAGCACCCAAGAAATTTTTCTATTAAAAAAATAAATTGTACTATTGCATTTTGATAAATATATCCCTCCGTCAGAATCACGCCTGCTTTCTACACCTCTGGGTAAGGAGAGGTGTAACGATGGCTTTATAACTTTATAGAACATGACTTACAAAGAAGAACGTTCCTAAAGACACATTAAGGTACAATGTCCTTTCCCCGTTCTTCCCTCTGCTGGTTTTGATTCCGGGGCGTGATGTCAGAGGTGTCGCAGGTAAGAAGTTATTAGTGTCTCTTAGTCTTGTTAGGCAGGCATGGTACATCCTGGAGAGAATGCACTTGGGTGAAACGTTTCCATATATAACCTGTGTGTGAGGGTAGTTCCACACGAGCAGAGTTTCCACGACTCCGGGCTATTGGTGTGTACACTCCCAGCCTGGCCGGAGGCTCCCGTATCTAAACCATAAGGCTGCGACCGGTCACGAGGTTCATGTGTCTCCTGACTATGGTACTAAAGACAATTAAACAGCTTGTGTGACAATAGCTCTCTTACATGCTGAGCTTAGTAACGTGTCCGCCGTTGATGGATAAAGTTAAATGTCTAATGTTTGATTGTATTTAGTGCTTTGTACCCATGATCCTCTACTTTAGCATGCTGTAATAATAGTGAATAGCATCACCTGCCGGGTATGAGAAAAATAAAATAAAACTGCAATTCTCTAATTTGACACAATATACCAGCAGCTGATTCCTCTTGCAGCGTAATCATAGCTAGGATTATTTTCTCTGCTGAAGCTGTATGACTGCTCGTATACCCTATTAATGGCCAGAATGTAGCTGGATGCATAAAGTACAGCACAGAAAAAGGGCTCCCCCATTTTTATTTTTATTTTGGCACCCCTTCTTGTAGAAACCACATTAGAACAGAGAGAGGTTGCTCTATTCTCCCTGTCATGTTCATCCTGCTGCAGTTTGAAAGAAAAGGATGAACTCGTCAGAAAAGCTTCTTTTAAACCGTCAATATTTCAGAAGTTGCCCGTGGGACGCTACCATATTTCTTTGAAAGTTTGTTTCAAATGCCAACTCATGTGATTTGAGTTAGTCATTTACCTATTAGCAGACAGCAGTTTGTGCTACAGCAGAGGGTTCATTTTTCCTTACCCAATTTACTTGTATATGTATTACGAGTGGTGTTATGGTTATACATTTGTAATCGCTTTCTGTATGTAAGTATTATAACCCAGCGACACAACGGCGGCTCATAGTGAGCAAAAAATGAGCTAGAAGTAAAAATATCCATTGTGTTATTGTAATCCTCACCTTTCCTGGCATTTTTTTTTTTTTTTTTTTACACACCTCCCGGTGACTGAGGGGTCCCAGGATTTTCCCAGGCTATCTGGGGAGGGGGTCTGTGGCCTGCTACACAGGTCAAAGTACATTATGACAGGGAGAATATGAGTGAAAGGGACAGATTTGAGGCAGAATTCTTTTTGGAATCTGGCAGTCAGGGGAATATATCACATTAACCTGTGAATATAACGGTATGTCTGAGAGACACAGCATCTGAGTGCGTGATCCCCTCTCGTTGGGAGCAGAAAGGCAGCACGTAGAGGAGGAGTGCGTGAAACACTGCTGAGAGACATAGGGGTTCACTGAGGCCCCATGTTTAATGTGACTGTCCTATACACAAGTATTCATGTTACCTGTTTAAGAACTGGCCAGGAGGAGACAGAATATATGTGTATATATAGTTACTTTATTATTTGCAACCCGAGTACAGAGCTGGAGGAGAAGTGTAAATAAAGAGTTTGTTTTGTAATATAGAGATGGTGTAGGGTCCAACTTACTGTGCACACTTTGCAGACATTGCTGTAAAACCCATATGGGGGGAGCCACTGGTTACATATACCTACAACTAGAGATGTTCAGACTCGGTCCCCCGAGAACCGAACACCCCAACTTAGCAGATCCGAATACAGAGCCGGCTCGGTACTTTCGCACGCCCTAGGATTTGAAAACAAGGCAAACCGTCATTGTTACGTCGTCTGATCTCGCAAGCTTTGGATTCTACAAGTACCGCCCTCCATGGCGATCCAGCGCCATTTCACAGAGGGACACAGAAAGGGTAGCACAGTTCTTGGCAGTCTCTAGTGCAGTTGGGCAGCGTCATGGGTAGAAAAGGAAGAGGAGGGGTAGCAGTGTTCTTCAAAGTCTACAGTGACATTCAGGAGAGCTCCATTGCTAATTGTCATTGCTGAAATAGAAATACTAGGTCTGGCAGGCTTGGTGTAAATCTGTAGTCACATTGTACTGTGTTATATAGGTAACACACAGAGAGGAGAGCTCCATTGCTAATTGTCATTGCTGAAATAGAAATACTAGGTCTGGCAGGCTTGGTACAAATCTGTAGTCACATTGTACTGTGTTATATAGGTAACATACAAAGAGGAGAGCTCCATTGCTAATTGCACCACTTTTCTTTTCTGCCACTGCTGTGTGGCAATATGTCCTAGATGTGCTAGGAACTGCCGTGTGTTTGTGTCATTGCTCTGTCGCTTACCATCCAGCCAGGTCGCTGCAGTCTTTGTCCGAAAGTGTATGAAAATAATATTGTGACCTGTGAGGTGGTCAAAACTGACGGCAAATGACTTGAAATTAGAGTTATTGAGGTTAATAATAATGTAGGGGGGAAAAAAAAGCAAAAATATGTGATTTTAGAGAGAAAAAAAAACCAAAACCAAAACACACAAGGGCGGTTTTGCCAAAACATAAAGTTAATCCAGATCCAAAACCAGAACAACAGGGGTCAGTGAACATCTCTACCTACAACCAAGAACTCGCAAGGGCAGCGGAGAAAGCGCTTCTTCCACACATGATGACAAATGGTTACATTAATTTTGTGTTATTTTATTCTGTTGAAGACTCCAATACCACGTCCATACAGCAGAGGGAGCCCTGCCCATGCAGAAGGTCTAGCGCTGGAAATAAATGCCGGTATTTGCGGGTTATTCCGAGAATGTCTAAACATTCTGTGGTATGTTCTAAGTATATAAGAGATTATTTGTGTATTTGTGCGTTTTTGTACAGCAACTTGGAAGCTGAAATATGCATTATTGCTTCTTCCATTTAAGTAATGAACAGTGTTATTGTGTAACAGGACACTCTTCTACTGATAGAAAAACTTCCTTCAATAAATGCAGAGGAATCTCTCCGGCATAGGGTGTAAGGTTTATTCACACTTGTCTCAGTTATGTACATAAAGCAGAAAAACACAGAAAAACTCCCCGCAGTTATCTCGTACTTTAATCTTTTATGGTATTTTTCTTCCTGGTTTCCTTTTCCCTTTGAAGTTCTTGTTGCAAGCATTCAACCATTCTTTTTGTCATGAAACCATCATGGCAGAAAGCAGCCTACAACCATCTGAAACACACAACTTGTTAATAAATAATCATGATTTAATTTACAAATATTTAATAAAACACATGGCCATCACTTACTCTTGCCAATTTTTCTGTCCGCTTGCCTTTCTTTAAAAAAATAAATAAAGATTGTAATATTCCCACAGGGCCTAATTTTGGGATTTATCAATGTACTTCAACAACAGCGCCCCTAGTGGTAAATAGATCATGACCATTCAGTGGCTTGCAGAAGTATTGAAACCCTTGATCAGCTCTGTCATTTTACTGAATATCAAATCTTACACTTTTATATGGGCTACTAATATCCTGTATGGTTTAACTTCATGTACATCTTAAATCGTGAGTGGGGGACATCAGTTCTGTCTCCCTAGAATCTCATCACAAAATCTTGTTCTTTCATGTGGACGTACAGCTGTGCCTAATCTGCACTTAGCAAGGAGCGTAGCTGATCTGCCCAAATACCATACCTTTCAACTCTACAATATGTGGAATCCGGACACTACGAGAAGGGGTCTGGCCACCTGCAGATGGAGGTCTTCCTGAATCATGATGTTGGTGTGGCCCCTTCCCCTAAGGAATGCTTCTGTAGTATTGGACCCCCCCCCCCCTCCCTCAAAAAACACATCTCGTGTGAACAAGTGATAGATGTGAACGAAAACCCCTCACTGCTGTGAATGGGAGATACCTCCTGGCAGTGCTGGTGGCAGAAAAGACCCCCCAAATTGGGGACAGACCTGCCTAAATCCGGATAGTTGGCAAGCGACTACTCCCAGCAGACACTGCCTTAGTGACTTGCAAATCCATGACAGCAGCTGGCTACACACTTATGCAATTATCGTACAAATCACACAACAAACAACCATTTGGTGACATTTTGCAAAAGTGTGCACGCTCCCACTCTCAAGTTTTATCGTACTAAAACACACATTGTACCCTTTGATTTGGTTTCCTAAACTTCCTAAAAATCACGATCAACGATTGAACAATGTCGGACGAATGTGGAAGTGTGTACGCAGTCGCGACCTGCAGATATTGGTACAAAGTCATGATCTTTTCAGCAGATGGTTACGAGAGATGAAGATCACAGATCTGAAGGTAAATCGTGTAGGTGTGTACACATGAATCGGCTGCTCATCCGGACTTTCAATCGTTGGTGAAACCGTTAGAGACATTGCATCTGAAGTTAGATTGAGCAGGTGTGTTCAGCTTTTGCCCAAAATTAGTCGCTAAAGAGCATTTGCGCTGCAGGTTCTGCACAGAAGTAAATCATCCTTAATAAGTGATGGTCTAGAGATCCTGGTTCTTTTCCCAGCATCCACTCGAAATAGTCACCAGGGTCCTGATTCATTAAGGATCTTAAATGAAGAGGTATCTTATTTCAGTCTCCTGGACAAAACCATGTTACAATGCAAGGGGTGCAAACTAGTTTTCTGTTTTGCACATAAGTTAAATACTATCTGTTTTTTCATGTAGTTTGCACCCCTTGCATTGTAACATGGTTTTGTCCAGGAGATTGAAATAAGATACCTCTTCATTTAAGATCCTTAATGAATCAGGACCCTTGTTTCCCATACCACAGGTGACAAAAAACTGGATGTAAGTTTTATTGTACAGAGAAACTGTCTGACAACTTCTGTGTGTACAGCACTGTGCACAATTATTATATTAAAATTAAGCTACAAGTAAATGGATCTAAATGTCCATCAATTAAATCGTTTAATCAGAATGATAAACAGTGTGTCTATCTGGTTGTCTCTGTGCGCTCAGCCAAGTTATCGTCACAGAGGTCCACAGCCCAAATCCTATACTTACATCTACATCGTTTGTGTTCTGCCGAGTGCCTTGTTTTATTCTCCTGTTTTTATTCAGTGACCTCATTTTTAAGGGTACAGATGAAAAAAACAACAGAGGTTACTTCAATATGACGAGATGTTTACTGTTAACTTCGCCAGATAACCACAGAGCTCAGCCACAAGGCATTCAAAGAAATTCCACCCACAGAAAGGTAACAGCACGACGATGGCTCCCGTCAAGCTGCTGCTCTCTACAAATGTATAAATGTATCGTGGGTAATGTCAGTTTGCGGCTAATGTGATCAATTATAAATCTATGAGGGGTTTTCGTTAAGGTCATTAATTGGTATATTTTTGTTGCGGGTGCCAATTCTTACTAGGCCAGGTGTGGGTTTATGTGACGAGACGGTATGCGTCGTGGACTGAGCCTATTTTGCAAGATCACTTTCTGATTTGGCCCTTTGTGGTCATGTTGCTGTTCAGCGTTAGGGCCTAGTGGTCGGCACACTTCAGGAACTGCAAGTAGGAGACTTTTAATAACACGCCTCACAGAACCACCGTAAAGGTCAGCGCCTGAACGCATTTTCCATTATGGACGATAATTGAGAATGGATTATAATCGGGCATCACTGACTGCACGTACAGACAGCGATATCTCAGTTTGTGGGTCAGCCTAATGTCTGACACATCAACACCTAGATAACAACAATTGCAGACAATTTTCTATCATTTTTTCAGTGTGGTTTTTAATCTCGATGTGAATTATTTGGTTCCTTACAAGTAAACAAAAAGTATAAATCTTATATCCAACATGTACAGCTGACCACACAAAGGACAATCCTGCTCCGTGTGCAATTCTGGTCACACGTGTAGAAGATTAAATCCCATGAGATCTGGGTGTCCGTTCCCTCTATGTCTCGTGGCCATGCAAACACAAGATCATAGCGGCAATCTTCCAAACTACATGGCAGATAATGATTTTATCACTTTCATTTGGAATCATTACTTGTCAGACACACGTGCAGGGGTCTTGGGCCAATTTCCTGAGTTCGGCTGCGATATTGTGGAGTATGTGGCTAGTGTTACTACTGTGGCTCTGGACATTGAAAATGAGCATTGTAAGAATAATTAGGGACATTTGGGACAAAAGATTAAAGATTCCTGAGCAGTACTTTATCTGGAAGATCTTCAGGTCTGGTTCTACAACCAGGGTGCCTGCAAACCAACTCTTTTATCAAACGTAATTACACTCCAACAGAGCATCTTCTAAGTCGAAAACTTTACAGGAACGTTATAGATAACTTCAAAAGTTTTCTCTATCAGATGTAGAAGGGAAAATGAACTATGCCTGAATTCTTCACATTGGTTTATTGTTTAATGAGAGGTTTATTAGTGATATCTCTGGAACTTTGAGCAGTTAGGGAAGCAATGTATCATATAGTATTGGGTTTAAATCCTTTACCCAATCTAGCAAGGAAGTATGTGTGTGGGGCATCTGTAAGCTGAATAGCTGTCACTTACCTGCCTACTGTACACACACAAGCAGTTTGCAGGATTTCCAAATAGCGATGGCCATGGTGACCAACATAGAAAACGTCATTTCTGATGTCTACCTGCTGTCACTTATTGACCACCCCCTAAATTCAATACGGCTTTTTTCTCCAAATAAGTCAGGATCCAGGACGTTGGCTGTTTTATTTCATGTGTCACATTTGTACTATGTAATGTGGTTTTATAAAAAAAAAATTATAGCATTGATAGATTTGTGCCTGTAGATGTGATTTCCTGTGCACCTGAATTGTGCAGAAGGCAGACCAGTGAGAGCATAGACAAACGCCCGATCTCTTGGCACCTTTAAGGACGTGGGAAAAATATATTTCTCTAGTGCAGTGGTTCCCAAACTGTGCACCTGGGCTCCCTGGGGTGCCTCGGTCAGGACCAGTGGTAAGCAAAGCCGGGGACTACTTGGTAATAATTTTGACTTAGGGATGCCTTGAAAGAATTATGGAGACCCTAATGGTGCCTTAAACGGAAAAAGTTTGGGATCCACTGCTCTAGTGCATACCTCCCAACATGTCAGTCATCGAGAACGGGACAGGGGGCGTGGCCACATCACAAAGGGGGTGTGGCATCTTCTCCAGAGAGCTGCCAGCCCTGTAAAGCGCTAGTCTGCCGATTTAGATGCCTCCCTTTCCCCAACATTCCTACCTGCTGGACAAACTTGTCCCTTGGGCGGGATAGCGGGACAGAGCCCTAAAATTGGGATTGTCCTACTGAAATGGGGACAGTTGGGAGCTATGGTGCTGGAGGGAGTTCTTAGGTTCCTCACTAAACCAGAAAGCTCCCAATTACCTGCAATCTCTACACTTGAAGCTCATTTAAATATCTTGTCCTGCAGCATGGAATTTAATTTTTACTTATTTGTGTAACACAAGGTGCATTTTTGAGCCTTCCCCACAGCCATAAGAAGGAGCACAATGCTCTACCCCTTCAGTCTCTGCCATCTTCATCCTCGTACTCATTCTAAAGTGCACAAAAGTCCAAAAACAGACACATGGACCCTGATTCATTGAGGCACATAAATGGCATTTTGGGGGCACAGGTGCACAGATGGGCAGGGTCTGGGAGAGGTAAAGAAGCCTGGAGAGGGTGGTCATCTTAACAGAGTTATTACGGCCGATCCAGGAGATATAAAGATGTGACCATGTGGTGATGTCTAATTTTATTTGGGCAAGAATGCGAGGGAAATTAGCTTGGAAAAGCTGGTGGTAGTGTTTAGTAATATATACCCTAAGGTATTTAATTTTTTGGAGGCACCAGTTCAATGGGAATGATTGCTTAAGCAGCGTCTTGTCTGGGGCAGTGACATAAAAGTCCACTTTTTTATTTTTTAATGTTTTTTTTATCATTAATGCCTATATTATTAACAGGTGACATTAATTGAATAGTTGTTTTTTTTGTTTTCTGTGCATTCTTTTGTGCCTTTACATTCCACCTAAGTATTGGGTGTAGACCTAGACCCGTATTTATCAGCGCACGTATCTACAGATCCATTCCTTGGTGAATCCAGGTGTAGGTATCAACCGATTTACACGCGTTTTAAAAGAGACGTGCATTGAGCTCAGTATGCGTCCTTTAATGAATCAGGCCCATGAGTTAGGATCAAATCCCGCCAAAGAGTGTAAGTTTGCTCCTGGACAAACCATGATGCAAGAGGAAATGTCTACAGGGAAAGTAGCGTCTGCTTTTGCATATAACACACAAATACTGGGCGGCTTTATTTAAACGCTGCAATTTGGGGTTGAGCAACTCTAACTCTCTGTCCGTACAGTTTAATTTTGTCCCTGCTAGCTGAATTTACCCCTAACTTTAATTGAGGCCATTGATGTCACAAAAGGGCATTTGCCCTTGTAGCCAGATTCATAGTGTCACCTGTGGTCCCGCTCACCTGGAGCAGTCCTTGTTCTACTTCAACAGTCTCTTATTTTGTGTTATCATTGGACTGTAAAAGATTTGCAAAACTCTTCTCTGCATGTCGTGATCTTTGGGTACTTTTGGTGACAATAGTGAACTTGTATAAGACTCCGTCACGCTAATGCCTAGTGTAAACCTTGTTTTGTTGAAGAGCAGTCTTGGAGGTCTTCCACATAGACACCATGCTCCCTGTCTGCGGTATCTGTCTGGGCACCTGTCTTAGGAGATGCCACAAGAAAGCCACATCCGAGCTACCAACCAGGTTATCTGTAGCATTGCACCAGCAGCATCTTAAGGGGGACATTATCAGAGGACGCTGTTTATCCTTCTGTAATGTAATGCCCAGCAGATGTTATCATTTCCACAGAACATGAAGTCAGCAGCTTGGTGCTGATAACATTTATATCATTTGAATACAATTCCACTTATTACTTAGTATTTATGATACAAAGATGTAAAAGGATGACGATTAAACACTTACCCTGTACCAACATCCTTCGCACAAATTCCTGAAACATGACCTATTGGTGACATTCGTTCATTCGTTCAATCATTCATTCCCTTGGATGGGGGGCAATAAGGTGCCACCTCAGTGATGTCTAGATCACTGTTTCCTAGTGAATTATTTGGTTGCATTATAGTGACAATGGCTGAGCCCACTGTGAGTAGGGACAGATGCTCTTCCAGAAGCCTGTTAATGCTCTACTACATGGATAAATAATGGATAAATAGCTAGCCCTCATTTTATTAATGTTCTATCCCCTGTCCATGGTACTGAATGAATAAATAGTAAATTAATTTTTTTTTCACAATTCATAACTTAAATAGATACTATGGGTATATTTACTAAACGGTGGGTTTGAAAAAGTGGAGATGTTGCCTATAGCAACCAATCGGATTCTAGCTGTCATTTATTTAGTGCATTCTACAAAATGACAGCTAGAGTCTGATTGGTTGCTATAGGCAACATCTCCACTTCTTCAAACCCGCAGTTTAGTAAATCTAGCCCTATCTGTGCCCCTTCTCCAGAATATAGCCGTGTGAAATTAACTTTGACACGAACAGTGCGAGGCTAGTGGTTAGGGAAGGCTACAGGGTCTAATTTACAAGGCACAAAATGGCTAGGGTGTAGTGCGCCTCTAACCGTGCAGGTGCGTCTAGATCTCCACCAATGCAGATGTAGCAATGGAGCAAGCTTCAAATACATTTATTCTGTACCTTTCTCAATTGCTTCTGAATATAGATCAGTAATTTCATACTACCCTCATCAAAAGCCAATTATCCAATCTCAGAGAAAATCCCTCTATGGTCATTTGAACTATTCCTGTCACCTATACACCTGTCAGTTCTCCAGGAACCCAGACTTTGCGCCTGATTCATTAAGGAACTTAAAATAAGAAGTTTCTTATTTAAGTCTCCTGGACTAAACCATGTTACAATGCAAGGGGTGCAAATGAGTTTTCTGTTTTGCACATAAGTTAAATACTGACTGTTTTTTTCATGTAGCACACAAATATTTGATAGCTTATTTGTACACTGAAATTTAAAGTTGATATTTGTGTGCTACATGAAAAAAAAACAGTCAGTATTTAACTTATGTGCAAAACAGAAAACTAGTTTTCACCCCTTGCATTGTAACATGGTTTAGTCCAGGAGACTTAAATAAGAAACTTCTTAATTTAAGTTCCTTAATGAATCAGGCCCTTTATGAATATTTGACCATGGAGGTCCTCAGTGATTGAGGCTGATACAAGCTTCAGTCTAAAGACAATTGTTTCAGCTCACAGAAGCGAGAGGCATAAATGACCATTATACGGTCACGGGCGTTTGGTTGGCCCTCCCAGTTTGTCTACCGCTTCTAGTAACTGTTTTTACTACAGTAAAATGATGAATTGTTGGTGTTCAAATCCCCTTTGTCAACCTTACTTGACATGAAATAGAGATCATTATTATATAGTCATAATATATAGAGACGTGTAATTAAACAAATTACCAACAGAATGCAAACAGGACAATTTCTGTGGAAATGGAAAAGCAGTTCTCAGAGAACCGGATACAGGAGGAACAATGGACTACTGTAGAACTTTGAGTCAATGAAATCATATAGTCAAATTAGAAACAAATCTATACATTACTGGGAACCACTGCTTGGAGTCCAGCCAAAAGAGATGTAGATCTATACCTAAAAGCCGTTGAATGGTGAAGTCACCTGCAGGGTATTCTTTTAGATACGCCAACAGTCCTGCTCTATAGATACAATTAAAACGTTTGCCTGGTCAATGGAGTTCTCTGAAGTTGGAGTTTCATTTTAAGCCTGAAAAATCACCCAACCCTAGAGGTCGGTCACCAGAGCCCCGGGGGCTGCTCCGTGCAGTCATTGTCCCTGGGAGTGCTTGTGAGTGTAAGGACCAATCAGAAAGCAGTAGAACACTTGACCCCTCCCAAACAGCTTATCCAACCCTAGTGCTGCCAGTCTGGTCTTGTACTAGCAAAATTGTGGGGACAAAAAGCATGGGGTCCCCCCGATGTTACTACTACCAGCACTTGGCTTTGCCAGCCTGGGCTGGTGGCACTACAGCAGGGAAACCCGCAGCGTGGGGCGTTTTTATTTCAATGAAAATCATTTTTACACTTGTGTCTGTTTTATCTACATTTTCCCTTGGTGCACTACAGGTCCCAGCAGGGCCGGGACAAGACCTGGGGGCACCCTAGAAGCTGCACCTCCTTTAGTGTTTTACTGTTCACTAAACACACCTGTCACCCCTCTGCAGCACGTTGTTAGGGGGGTTGTGATCCTCTGACAGCCATATACTGTGGTAGGGATGATTACATTTGTAGGATCCACTGGACACATAGCACTGAATACGTTTTTAGATTGCTCAGCACCACAGAATATATTGGCACTGTGTAAATAAATGCATCTTGCAGACTCTATTAACCTGCACAACGTTAGAGGGACAGTACGGCGTTGGCACTGTGCAGTCTCACACTCTGATTATCCTGATGGTGTCTGAGACCCCAGGGGGTAAACGTATTAACATGCGGGTTCTTCAACACCCGCGAGTTCAGCGTCTTCGGTGATTAAATTTAAAGAGGCGCTGCATTGTAAAGGGAAGTTTCCCTTTACAATGCAGCGCCGCCTTAAATTTAATCGCTGCATTAAATTTAATGTCTGCTGCAGCTGATAGTATCACTGGTGAGTGCAGAGAGGATATACACAGACTGCAGCTGGTTGTGTGTAACACAGGGAGAAATAGTGTACAGCTGGATGTATAAGTGTGTAACACAGGGAGTAATAGTGTGCAGCACTATGCGTGTAAGTGTGTAACACTGGGAGTAATAGTGTACAGCTGGATGTGTACGTGTGTAACACAGGGAGTAATAGTGTGCAGCGCTATGTGTGTAAGTGTGTAACACAGGGAATAATAGTGTGCAGTGCTATGTGTGTAAGTGTACGTCACATAGAGTAATAGTGTACAGCTGGATGTGTACGTGTGTAACACAGGGAGTAATAGTGTGCAGCGCTATGTGTGTAAGTGTGTAACACAGGGAGTAATAGTGTGCAGCGCTATGTGTGTAAGTGTGCGTCACATAGAGTAATAGTGTACAGCCGGATGTGTAAGTGGGGAACACAGGGAGTAATAGTGTACAGCGCTATGTGTGTAAGTGTGTAACACATGAAGTAATAGTGTACAGCTGGATGTGTAACACATGAAGTAATAGTGTACAGCTGGATGTGTAAGTGTGTAACACAGGGAGAAATAGTGTGCAGCGCTATGTGTGTAAGTGTGCGTCACATAGAGTAATAGTGTGCAGCTGGATGTGTAAAAGTGTAACACATGAAGTAATAGTGTGCAGCTGGATGTGTAACACAGGGAGGAATAGTGTACAGCTGGATGTGTAAGTGTGTAACACATGAAGTAATAGTGTGCAGCTGGATGTGTAATAGTGTGCAGCTGCCGGTGTGATTTTCGGTAACTGAGACTCATTACAAGGTGGGAGTGTTGCTGGGAGGTATTTGAAGCCTCAGACTTCCTGTTTTTGAGATACAACATTCTCACCTCTGCTATTTCATAATGTGGAGATACAGAGTCGGTGGGTGTCTAAGAGAAGTGACCTTTCTGTGCATAGACCCTGACTGATAGATCTACACACATATATTCCCAAACATGGAGTCAGAGAAACAAAATCGTTATCTCTGTCACTTATTGTGGAAAAATGTTATTCTGCATCCACAAACATCTACAGTGATATATGAATGAATCAGATCTTTATTGTGGGGTTTTTTCTGTTTTTTTTAATATGACTAATAAAGTTAATAAAGTTTCGTTTTTATGGCATGGAATCTTGTGAAGTTACCAAAAGAAGATGTTGTTGTTAACCAGCCTGTTTTTAAAAACGAATTTCAAAAGCTATAATATTGTCTTTAAACAGTTACATGTTTGGAAGAGTGCCACCATCTTTCCCTCACTACTTATGGGGATGCTCAGATGGCACAAAAAGGGTTTAAATTGGCTGTACTGTGATATATATAATATACACCTATCAGTCACAACATTAAAACCACCTGCCTAATAAGTCTTTAAGTCCTGTAAGTTGTGAGGTGCGGCCTCCGTGGCTTGGACTTGTTTTTCCAGCACATCCCACAGATCTCGATCAAATTGAGATCTAGGGAATTTGGAGACCAAGTCACCACCCTAAACTCTGTGTCATGTTCCTCAAACCATTCCTGAACAATGTTTGCAGTGTGTCAGGGCGCATTATCCTGCTGAAAGAGACCACTGCCATCAGGGAATACCATTACCATGAAGGGGTGTACTTGGTCTGCAACAATGTTTAGGTAGGTGGTACACTACGAGCATAGACAGTTATACACTGCAATAAGTTACAAAATGCCCGTGAAAATGGGCACTTTTGCGCTATCATATATTTTAAGGCTTCAAGAGATTCTTGGGGAAAAGAGGAGGAGCCAAAAATGGACTGGTGGAAGCTACTAAGCTATGCTGTGTGACTGCTGGCTGGAATAATGAGGGATCTTCCCACAAACAGCCAGCGAGAGGTGTTGCTGAACTATTGCCTGAGGAATGTGTGGTGAAACGAGGTATTAAAATCACACTAACCAGCCTGTCCCTCGTTTCTCACATAATGTGGATTATAGCAAGTACTTTTTATAGTCCTTGCTTTTGTTCCCCAACTTAACAGAGTACAACTATGTGTCTAATTACATGTGAATAAGGGGACATTGTAGCTCATTGTAAATATGTGTATTGGTTATTGTATATTGTTGATGTGGCAGTGAGGTTGTTATTCATTGTTCTTAAAGTTAAGCCAGGGGGGTTATGGGTAGGGATCAGGTTGCAAGATACTGGTGAGGGGGAAGGCTAATTAGTATCCATTGTTCTCACCAGACTACTCCAGACGTGTGGTCTACAATTTGGAGGGGGAGGTTCTGTGGAAGTACAGCTCATCTCCACTCCCCTCTCCAACCCCCCCTAGTCCAGGACTCACCAATGTTTAACAAGGAGAGGCACACGGGTTTACCCAGGGAGGGGAAAGCACTGTGGAAAGTTGATCCTAGATACAAGGAGCCACTCCAGAGGGGGAGGATTCATTCTGGGATTGGATTCATGGAAGGTGCAGTGTAACTGGTTTTGAGTTTACATTCTCTACCAATGGACTACAGCTGCAGCTAAGATTGAAGAACTCCATGGGTCTTTAAGTCAGGACATCCAGGTGACTGTAACTCCTTAAGCTAGTGGGGTAAGGGACAGATGATATTGTAAACCTGCCTGGCATTTATTTACTGTGTGTACATAATAATCTAGTGATTGTTTTTATTGCAATACATGTATTTCTTTACTTTCTAACTGCATTTGACTGAGTGACTACTAAGAACCTTAGAAGGTACTGGGTAGGCTTCCCTGGCCTAGGTACCCGTGGGTGGTCAGCCAGTGTGAAGTGAGTAGAATAGGGACAGAAAACCTGGTATCTTCACAGGATGTTTGCAGCAAAAGTATGTAAAAACCAGCCCAGAAGGAAGCATCTTTGGAGTACAGGAAAAGACCTAGATGTCAGCAGGACTCATATGAAGACAGAGAACTGTATGGTTTATTTTGTTTTGCTATGTTCAAGTTACTGAAACAAGTGAAATATTAAACTGTGTTATTAAAACCTCTGACCAGGATTGTATCATTGCTATTGAGAGGTTATTCCAGTCCTCTGACCAGGACTGTAACATTGCTATTGAGAAGTTATGGTGCTGTTGAAGGGAGAGTTTATTCCAGTGGAATCTCCTGTATTTAAAGTTATCTGCAAGCTGACGCAGTGTGCAAGGGACATACAGAGAAATCATTTATCACAAGAGTTTGTCTATATTGCATCAGAAGTTTGATTCTATTGTAAAACTGCCTAAAATAGTTGCTGAGGCGAGAGTTGCAAGTTGTTTAGCTCTACAGTTGCTGGGAAAGATCTACTTATTCTATAAGATGGATTACTAAGTAATTATTGTGTTCATTACATTGAGCTCACTAGTCACGCATGCATCAAGTTGATTACTGATTTCATCTTGTACAAGTAATTAAGTTTAATGTGTCCAGCTGAACCTTGCTTTTACCTGTGCATTACATTTTAACCCTGTGGGTTCTGTCTATTATAAAGTGAAAGTAATCTGCAATCATTTCTTCTAAAGCATCTAACCTGAACAAGTCAGATTAATCCTTGTTGTATCTCACTGATTTTGTGATAAGTGTTGTATCATTGCACTACAACTCTATTATGAATGATTTGTCTAGATAATCTGCTGTAGCAGTATTCAGTGTAATTGTCTAATTAACCTGGTAGCAACTGGTTGTCCTTCAAAAGTATTTAACCAGTGAAAACCATTTCACTGAAGCACAGTGCCTAACTTCAAGGTGAGATATATTTATTCAGTGACCTATGTGTTGTGGTGATTTAGGTTTGCATATTGCTGATATTATTGAAACAAGATTCCTAAAATGTTATTTATTTTGTGACATGTTGAATAACATTGCTTTTTGAGGGCATTGTAGTCTACTTCCCTACTGTACCGCTTCTTTTCTGCTGCTTCTCTCTTGCGCCACAAGCGGAGAGAATAAACCCACAAGTTTATGCGGTTTTAGCCCTGTGTTCCTTGTTTCATTCCAAAACTACTGGGGGGGCCTTTGCCTCTTCTATACCATCGGGCCTGTAGAATCCTTCCTCACACTACTTCTGGGGTGGTAACAATCTGCCCCATTACATGGGCACTCTGACCGGTCTGTGGCTACTCAGCCCCATGCACAGCAAGCTGCGATGCACTGTGTGTTCTAACACCTTTCTATAATAAAGGAAGAAAAGAAGAAACGTTTTTATCCTGGTGCAAAGAAACGAAACAAGCTACATTTTATTTCATATAGCTAATAATAATTTTAAACCACAACTTTATTATTCTTTATTAAATACATAAAAACTCATTTTATTAAAATTTGGAAGTCTAATGAATTACAAACCATTAATTGGGAGTAGTCTCTTTCATATAATATTTTTCTTAGTACATTATAATATGCCCTGAAGGTAAGAATCAATGTGGATCAACTACAGTGATAGTTAGATCCGTAGTGATCGCCGATTAAAGAGCTATTAATCATGCTCTTTGGCCATAAAGTTGTTCGGTAGTTATAGATTTTCTATTGATATTTTATAAATTAGTTCCAAATTGTACTGGACCAGCTGTAAATCACAAATTTTGTAGCACCAAGAGTAGAGCTATGAATTGCGATTACCTATTATTAGATTGTGCAGTAATTATAGGTTACAGATGGCATTACACACAGTAACGTCTAGTTCATAGATTATCAATACATACTAGGAAGTCTAGTCTTTGGAGATTCCGGTGTAATGGTGCTCTCTGACAAGAACCTCCGTCCCTATTCTCTGGGGACATCTCCACCCAAGGAAAATAAGGGTGAGTGAGAAATCAGTGAGCACAATCCTCACCCACCATAGAGTCTGTATGTGGTATCCAGTCCTGTGCATTTCAGCAATATACATGAACGAATCTTTGACAAATAACTAATGCTGCTATGTTCCATGCTGCTACTCCGGCTACTGCAGGAACCCTCGCAGAGCCTCTGGACCCCTGGACACCAGCTTCTCCAGTGTCGAACGTGAGCTAAATAGCTAAATTGTCGTTCCAGTTCTGCAGAGTGCACACACACTGCAGTATTGGAACGACATTGTTCCATCGTTGAACGAGATTTTTAGTTCAGTTTAAAAATCTCTTTCAATGATACAATGGGCTTTGGAACAATAATCGTTCATCTTTGCAGGGTACACACTACTGTGATATCGGGCCAACTGGTTGTTTATCATCTGATTGGCCCAATAATCTGCTGAAAACACTGTAATGTGTACCCGTCTTAGCCGTAGATTGTATAGTGCTGATAAGAAATCTATATACCTACAATTGGCTGTAATTAGTGGATTAGCTGTTACACACAGCAGGTCCTATTAAGTTAACGATCCCTTGTGGACTGTGCCACATTCTAGTGCTATACTAAAATGTTATCACTCAGTATAGTTATTGTCACGAACACGCTCCCAGCTGCCGTGACTTTGGGGTGTTTGCTGTATGAGGCCACACGATTCCTATCCGCAGTATCACTATACCTATCACACAAGTTTTAGACCTACTGTGTCGCACCCAAACAGCGCTCACACCTCACACACTTCAGGTTTGCCACCACCTATTGAATACGGGCAATAGGACCCCAATATATTGTACCACGCTGGTACACAAGGCTTCTAGCTATCCACAGACTAGCAAGACCCACACCAGCAAGCAAAGGGTTAACTCTTCACACCTCCAGACTGTTACACAAATGTAAATGCAAGCACACACAGCTTGTTAATCAAATGTATCAACTAATCACACACTGGCATTCAAAGGGTTAACTTGGTCGAGCTATTTCTTCTTAACAGACTAATGGATTCGTTAGAGTATCAAGGACGCAACATATTAAATTATAGATTTAATATACAAAAGTACAGGGCATACAGATATAAAAAAAATATTAATAAACAATTAATAGATTGAGATAACATACACAAGCAAAACAGTTTAAAATAAAAGGGTTTACCTTCAGAGTCTCACTTTAATGAATTGCATACTCTGTGCCATGGGAAATTGGCAAGGAAGATGGACAGCTTATCAATGTGAATTGATTTCCCAAAGTCTGACAATTTGCTATACCTGGTCTCAAGCTTTTAAAGACAATTCCACACCTCTTTCTTCCCCCAGGGGGTTGTGGCCTGTGGCAATTTTTTAATCACCATTTGCATGTTGCCTGATTTACTAACCAATTCTACTATGTGACCTAACTTTTCTGTGAAGCGTCACCCAGAAACAATTTTATCATTAATAAATCCCTTATGACTCTGTCCATCTTTTGATGCCAAACATGATGAAATGTTGACAATGTGACTTTCCTTTTCCAAAGATATGTGATTTTAGCTGTTCACGGATACCACCCGTACCTGTCATTCACAACCCTGGTGTGATTTCTACTCCTCAGTATGGAGTAGCACCCAGATTTCCCAGAATATGAACTATGAAGGCATTTTCCTTGGAAGCTCATATTTCTATATACCTGTATAGGCCTTCAAAATGCTGCCCTGGGCTGCAAGAATGTCCAGCTCTGACCGACCCCACAAAGTCTATTCAGGAGTCCAAAAACTAACTTGTGTCAGGATATATCTCACCGCAGGAGCTCTTTGAAGCTGCCACAGGTGACACTCCTATCTTCTCACACTGGAATGTGCAAAGTCATCAAATACATTTACATCAGACTTTCTGTCTTCACATTTTACACTTTCGTAGCTTAACTTATCAATGGATTCATTTGACATAACATTTACACTGCAGTTATGATTCATCACTTATAAATAACTATAAGTTCTCTATGTTCACAACAGTATCTTAATATGATGATACCTTATGTTGCAATGAATAAGCTGTCCTATACGGATAGTAAGTCACCAATTAATTGAATGAATGGCACACTAACCACCTCTCACGGATCTGTACCGTTTGGTGATTCTACATTGATATTGAATAATCTAATACTCTAATAACATGTGAACTAATGATCTGATTTTCTTTTAACATATGAATGGAGAACAAGACTCTCCCATCGTAGACACCAGTGTTATCAGATTTTATTATTGATTACTATCAATTAGAAAATCTGAACTTGCTTTAGATAACATTGTTGTGTAATACTATCGGAAACGTATACTTATTACACAATCTAATAATAGGTAAGCGCAATTCATAGATTTCCTATCAGTGCTACATTATTTGTGATTTACAGCTGGTCCAATACAATTTGGAACTAATTTATAAAACATCAATAGAAAATCTATAACTACCCAACAATTTAGGATTAACAGCTCTTTAATCGGTGATCACTAAGAAACTATCGCTGTATTTGGTCCACATTGATTCTTACCTTGAGGACACATTATAATGTACTAAGATAAATATTATAAGGAAAAGATGACACCGATGTGCTTATTTTAGTTCAAAACAATTTGCAAATTGTAATAAATTTGTTTAAAAACTATATTTTGTTTTCGTTTATATATATATATATATATATTTAATAAATAATATTAAAGTTGTGGTTTTAAATTATTGTTCGCTATATGAAATACAATTTAGTTTGTTTCAATTCTGTGCAACCACAATAAAACACTTGTTCTCTCTTCTTCCTTTGCAAATATATTTTATTTAGTGCGGTAGCTCCTCCCTTATTATTTATACATTATGCTTAAAATAAACTGACAGGACATTATCAAAATGTTATATCTCTAAGATCTGGGAGTTAATATCAGCTATTATTTCTACAGATATAGATTTAGTGCAGCAGAACTTTTTGCTCACCTTTCCATCATAGTCAGCATTAACTTTTTCAGCAATTTGTGGTATAGTAGCTCTTCTGTGGGATTGTGCCAGATGGTCTTCGCTCCCCAGGTGCATCAATGAGGTTTGGGTGTCCATGGCCATATCGCCGGTTCACAGGTTGTCCTTCTCTGTACCACTTTTGGTAGGTACTAACCACTGCATACCGGGAACACCCCTAGCACCTCATCCACTAGTGAGCGTTACCGGTGCTAGGTCAGATTGCACGCCTCATCCACTAGTGAGCGTTACCGGTGCTAGGTCAGATTGCACGCCTCATCCACTAGTGAGCGTTACCGGTGCTAGGTCAGACTGCACGCCTCATCCACTAGTGAGCGTTACCGGTGCTAGGTCAGATTGCACGTCTCATCCACTAGTGAGCGTTACCAGTGCTAGGTCAGATTGCACGCCTCATCCACTAGTGAGCGTTACCGGGGCTAGGTCAGATTGCACGCCTCATCCACTAGTGAGCGTTACCAGTGCTAGGTCAGATTGCACTCCTCATCCACTAGTGAGCGTTACCGGTGCTAGGTCAGATTGCACGCCTCATCCACTAGTGAGCGTTACCGGGGCTAGGTCAGATTGCACGCCTCATCCACTAGTGAGCGTTACCGGTGCTAGGTCAGATTGCACGCCTCATCCACTAGTGAGCGTTACCAGTGCTAGGTCAGATTGCACTCCTCATCCACTAGTGAGCGTTACCGGTGCTAGGTCAGATTGCACGCCTCATCCACTAGTGAGCGTTACCAGTGCTAGGTCAGATTGCACTCCTCATCCACTAGTGAGCGTTACCGGTGCTAGGTCAGATTGCACGCCTCATCCACTAGTGAGCGTTACCGGGGCTAGGTCAGATTGCACGCCTCATCCACTAGTGAGCGTTACCGGGGCTAGGTCAGATTGCACGCCTCATCCACTAGTGAGCGTTACCGGTGCTAGGTCAGATTGCACGCCTCATCCACTAGTGAGCGTTACCGGTGCTAGGTCAGATTGCACGCCTCATCCACTAGTGAGCGTTACCAGTGCTAGGTCAGATTGCACACCTCATCCACTAGTGAGCATTACCGGTGCTAGGTCAGATTGCACGCCTCATCCACTAGTGAGCGTTACCGGTGCTAGGTCAGATTGCACGCCTCCTCCACTAGTGAGCGTTACCGGTGCTAGGTCAGATTGCACGCCTCATCCACTAGTGAGCGTTACCGGTGCTAGGTCAGATTGCACGCCTCATCCACTAGTGAGCGTTACCGGTGCTAGGTCAGATTGCACGCCTCATCCACTAGTGAGCTTTACCGGTGCTAGGTCAGATTGCACGCCTCATCCACTAGTGAGCGTTACCAGTGCTAGGTCAGATTGCACTCCTCATCCACTAGTGAGCGTTACCAGTGCTAGGTCAGATTGCACGCCTCATCTACTAGTGAGCGTTACCAGTGCTAGGTCAGATTGCACTCCTCATCCACTAGTGAGCGTTACCGGTGCTAGGTCAGATTGCACGCCTCCTCCACTAGTGAGCGTTACCAGTGCTAGGTCAGATTGCACTCCTCATCCACTAGTGAGCGTTACCGGTGCTAGGTCAGATTGCACGCCTCATCCACTAGTGAGCGTTACCGGTGCTAGGTCAGATTGCACGCCTCATCCACTAGTGAGCGTTACCGGTGCTAGGTCAGATTGCACGCCTCATCCACTAGTGAGCGTTACCGGTGCTAGGTCAGATTGCACGCTTCATCCACTAGTGAGCGTTACCGGTGCTAGGTCAGATTGCACGCCTCATCCACTAGTGAGCGTTACCAGTGCTAGGTCAGATTGCACGCCTCATCCACTAGTGAGCGTTACCAGTGCTAGGTCAGATTGCACTCCTCATCCACTAGTGAGCGTTACCAGTGCTAGGTCAGATTGCACGCCTCATCTACTAGTGAGCGTTACCAGTGCTAGGTCAGTTTGCACTCCTCATCCACTAGTGAGCGTTACCAGTGCTAGGTCAGATTGCACTCCTCAACCACTAGTGAGCGTTACCGGTGCTAGGTCAGATTGCACGCCTCATCCACTAGTGAGCGTTACCGGTGCTAGGTCAGATTGCACGCCTCATCCACTAGTGAGCGTTACCGGTGCTAGGTCAGATTGCACGCCTCATCCACTAGTGAGCGTTACCGGTGCTAGGTCAGATTGCACGCTTCATCCACTAGTGAGCGTTACCGGTGCTAGGTCAGATTGCACGCCTCATCCACTAGTGAGCGTTACCAGTGCTAGGTCAGATTGCACGCCTCATCCACTAGTGAGCGTTACCAGTGCTAGGTCAGATTGCACTCCTCATCCACTAGTGAGCGTTACCAGTGCTAGGTCAGATTGCACGCCTCATCCACTAGTGAGCGTTACCAGTGCTAGGTCAGATTGCACGCCTCATCCACTAGTGAGCGTTACCAGTGCTAGGTCAGATTGCACGCCTCATCTACTAGTGAGCGTTACCAGTGCTAGGTCAGATTGCACGCCTCATCTACTAGTGAGCGTTACCAGTGCTAGGTCAGATTGCACACCTCATCCACTAGTGAGCGTTACCGGTGCTAGGTCAGATTGCACGCCTCATCCACTAGTGAGCGTTACCGGTGCTAGGTCAGATTGCACACCTCATCCCCTAGTGAGCGTTACCGGTGCTAGGTCAGATTGCACGCCTCCTCCACTAGTGAGCGTTACCAGGGCTAGGTCAGATTGCACGCCTCATCTACTAGTGAGCGTTACCGGTGCTAGGTCAGATTGCACACCTCATCCACTAGTGAGCGTTACCGGTGCTAGGTCAGATTGCACGCCTCATCCACTAGTGAGCGTTACCGGTGCTAGGTCAGATTGCACACCTCATCCCCTAGTGAGCGTTACCGGTGCTAGGTCAGATTGCACGCCTCCTCCACTAGTGAGCGTTACCAGGGCTAGGTCAGATTGCACGCCTTATCCACTAGTGAGCGTTACCGGTGCTAGGTCAGATTGCACACCTCATCCCCTAGTGAGCGTTACCAGTGCTAGGTCAGATTGCACACCTCATCCCCTAGTGAGCGTTACCAGTGCTAGGTCAGATTGCACACCTCATCCACTAGTGAGCGTTACCGGTGCTAGGTCAGATTGCACGCCTCCTCCACTAGTGAGCGTTACCGGTGCTAGGTCAGATTGCACGCCTCCTCCACTAGTGAGCGTTACCAGTGCTAGGTCAGATTGCACACCTCATCCACTAGTGAGCGTTACCGGTGCTAGGTCAGATTGCACGCCTCATCTACTAGTGAGCGTTACCAGTGCTAGGTCAGATTGCACTCCTCATCCACTAGTGAGCGTTACCAGTGCTAGGTCAGATTGCACGCCTCATCCACTAGTGAGCGTTACCGGTGCTAGGTCAGATTGCACGCCTCATCCACTAGTGAGCATTACCGGTGCTAGGTCAGATTGCACGCCTCATCCCCTAGTGAGCGTTACCAGTGCTAGGTCAGATTGCACTCCTCATCCACTAGTGAGCGTTACCGGTGCTAGGTCAGATTGCACGCCTCATCCACTAGTGAGCGTTACCGGTGCTAGGTCAGATTGCACGCCTCATCCACTAGTGAGCGTTACCAGTGCTAGGTCAGATTGCACTCCTCATCCACTAGTGAGCGTTACCAGTGCTAGGTCAGATTGCACTCCTCATCCACTAGTGAGCGTTACCGGTGCTAGGTCAGATAACAAGCTGCAGACAATTTTACACTATGTTTTCCTGTTTTTTTCTCTTGTTGTAATTACTGTTCACACAGTAATTACACAGAAAAGAAGAAGAGAAACTTTACGTTCCTGTTAATTGTTACAAAACAGACTAAAATGAAAGTGAGTTTAAGAAAAGTTAATATTTATTGGTATTAGTGGAGCTCGGTACTCACATGGCCATTATTAAGCTCACTTGATGCGGTGGTAGTCGGGTAATCCAACACTTACAAACCCCACACACACCACACTTACAGAGAAATGAGGATCAGTACAACAGGGATAATATAATGAAGGCGACTAACCATGTAAGTGACAAGTAGTATTTCCGGCAGCTAAACTCCTCTGCAAATGTAAAAAGCGACTTAGCAAAACTTATACACTAACAAATCATGTCACTTGTAATGGACATACTGAAAACTGCCGTTTTAAAGCAGAAATATGTGGACCCACCACCTGGATTACATTATACAGGCTGTGGGTCCACATATTGCCACTCTAAAACCACAGTTTTTAGTATGTCCATTACAAATTTTGCCTTTAGTAAATCTCACGGTTTACAATCCTCCTCTGCCTGCTGGCCGCGCCTCCTCTGCACCCCGGCCACACCTCCTCTGCACGCTGGCTACGCCTCCAATGCATGCAGGCCATGCCTCATCTGCATGCTGGCCACGCCTCCAATGCATTATGGCCACGCCTCCTCTGTCTGCTGGCCACACCTCCTCTGTCTGCTGGCCATGCCTCCTCTGCACGCCGGCCACACCTCCTCTGCCTGTTGACTACACCTCCTCTGCATGCTGCCCACTCTGCCTCTGCCTGCAGGCCAAGCCTCCTCTGCATGCTGGCTACGCCTCCTCTGCATGCCGACAACACCTCCTCTGAATCCTGGTCATGTCTCCTCTGCATGCTACCCGCTCTTCCTCTGCCTGCAGGTCACACCTCCTCTGCATGCTGGCCATGCCTCCTCTGCCTGCAGGCCACACCTCCTCTGCATGCTGGCGACACCTCCACTGCATGCTGGCTACGCCTCTAATGCATATTGACAACACCTCCTCTGCATGCTGGCCACTCCACCTTCACCAGCTTTAGCATTATTGTGGAGGCACAGGGGTGCTGTATGTGCTCGCTCTAGGAACATTAGGGGGAATTTAATTGATCACGTTGCTCTCAGCATTAATTTCAACTTTGACTTTTGCTCGCAGCTGAGCGCCGTGAGCAGAAATCCGCATTCAACTTACCACACTAACTATAATAGTGTGCATACTGCGTTACTCTCATGAGTAACGTGGTCAATTGAATTCCCCCCATGGTTTCCTTGCTACACCTCTACAACTATTCCCATTTGTTCAACATTCATTGTACCAGGACAATATTCTGCTGTTTGATATTTATTTACGCAAACAGTGCAGCAGAGTGAGCTCCATCTACTATAGTTCTCAGTCTGCTCTGTCCTGATCCTTTTATACTTTGGTGCTAGATTTATGTTTGAGAAAGTGCTCAACAAATTACTCTCCACAATGTGGAGGATTTAGTCACTTCAGTGTAGACTGCATAAATGATGTACAATTTCTACTGCATTTATGACACAAAGCTAAATACACATGTGTGCGTGGGTGCCCTATAGCGAAACCCGTTGTATGATTCTTTTTTTAGGTGCTTTACAGTACAACATGCTGTAATCGTTTTCGGGTAAATGAGGTCTGTTTGCACCCACTTTGGGGAATGCACAGTGCAAGGACACAACAGGCTTTCGAAACTCTGAGAAGGATTCCACTTAATTCAAAAGAGGTTTCAAACAATATTTCAAAAATACACATGTTCATTCGTAGCAATTTTGGAGCTTGTTTGAAAAAAAAAAAAAAAAAAAAAAAGTAGGGATAATTTCTTATCTGAAAAATCTTCTTTTTCATTTTACAAATACCCCAATGTGTCCTCTTTTCATCTTTCAATGTGAACATCCATTTCCCAGTCCTTGGAATTTAAGTGGGATTAAAATCGTTTGAGGCAGATTAGCCCTTTAATAATATTATACTGTACTAACAGTAGATTCTGTTTTAAGTAGCCAGTTCAGTGAATGGGACGTCGTACGACAAGCGGCTAGAAGGTGTGATTCCTAGTGGGCATGCGACCAGTAGCTCTCCATCTGGTGGGGGACTGCAAGTCCCAGCATGCCATCAGCCTCTAGCTTTAGAAAGGGGTATCCATCTTCTGGCTGGCAATGAAATCTGGCACTTGTAGTTCTTCATCAGATGACAGCAACATATTGCATAGGCTGCTGTAAAGATTGTAGGGTAGACAAAAGAACGTCATGTGCAGGACTCAAAGTTTTGTCTGAACCCAACGTAGATGCTGTTCTGTGCGGCCAATACGGTGGTTAGGATATCATTCAGCAAGACGCTAGAGGATGGCATGCCTGTTACTAACAGTACATTTATGGAGGAAAGCCGGCAGCTGCTACCAGAGATAAGAGACATAGTTTGTGAAGATCTCGGGCAATAGTTCTTGTATTTGCAGAAATGGAAATGTTGCATGTTATAAGGTTGGTTCTCTATACATTATCAGAAAACACACACTAGCCAGAACACTTACATTAAAAATATGGCTTAAAATGGACCTGTCTTCCTATAGTGCTGGTGTTGTTCAATCATAAACTGGAGATTTGTCATGTTATCGTTATGTTTTTCTTTTTTAATACCCCAAAACCCTGTCATAACGACCTTTCCCACCCTCTGTACAAAGCTCCTGCAAAAAAGTCACCCCTCAGTGCAATGGCAATTGATGAGTTCCTGCACCTGGTGGTGACTCAGAGGGGTACAATGTTCTTACTCTAGAGGAACTCTAGTCAGGGCCGGTGCTAGGGTCCATGGCGCCCTAGGCACACTGTCAAAATTGGCACCCCGCCCGCTGCCGGCACACTTTAAAAATCGGCGCCTGGCACTGTCGAAATTGGCGCCCTCCTCCCCATGTCTTTCCTTACCTTGCCACAACACTGCCGCCTCTCTGCTCCGTCTCCTCCCCTCCACTCACTGACACTGTTGGGCCGTGATGATGATGATGTCACGCCCGACAGTCAGTGAGTGGAGGGGAGGAGACGGAGCAGAGAGGCGGCAGTGTTGATCAATAGCCCCTTCCCCCCTCCCCGTGGATTTATCTGAACGCTGTGCGGCGGCCGTGGAAGGTATGGTCAGCGGTAGGGATGAGCGCGCTCGGATTTCTGAAATCCGAGCCCACCCGAACGTTGCGGATCCGAGTCGGATCCGAGACAGATCCGGGTATTGGCGCCAAATTCAAAAGTGAAACTGAGGCTCTGACTCATAATCCCGTTGTCGGATCTCGCGATACTCGGATCCTATAAATTCCCCGCTAGTCGCCGCCATCTTCACTCGGGCATTGATCAGGGTAGAGGGAGGGTGTGTTAGGTGGTCCTCTGTGCTGTTTAGTTCTGTGCTGTTTAGTTCTGTGCTGTTTAGTGCTGTGCTGTGCTGTGCTGTTTAGTGCTGTGCTGTTTAGTGCTGTGCTGTGCTGTGCTGTGCTGTGTTCTGCAGTATCAGTCCAGTGGTGCTGTGTGCTGTGCTCTGTCCTTCTGAGGTCAGTGGTGCTGCTGGGTCCTGTGCTGTGTCCTGTTCAGTCCAGTGGTGCTGTGTCCTGTGCTCTGTGCTTCTAAGGGCATAGTTATTTCCCCAATATTCCCCTGTGTTTAAAAAAATAAAAAAAAGTTTTTTTAAAAAATACCAAAAACTACTTTAATATTTTTTAATTACCACAAAATTTTCACAACCAATCCTGCAGTATAAGCCCATTGGTACTGCAATATTACCAAGTTCACACATTCAGCAGTAAAAGTCCAGTGGTACTGCAATATTACAAAGTTTACACATTCTGCAGTATCAGTCCAGTGGTGCTGTGTCCTGTGCTCTGTCCTGCTGAGTTCCGTAGTGCTGCTGGGTCCTGTGCCGTGTCCTGTTCAGTCCAGTGGTGCTGTGTGCTGTGCTCTGTGCTTCTAAGGGCATAGTTATTTCCCCATTATTCCCAAGTTTTTAAAAAATAAAAAAAAAGTAAAAAATAATAAAAAATTAAAAAAAAAAAAAATATATAATAATTATAACCAAATTTGCAAAACCAATCCAGCATTATAAGTCCATTGGTACTGCAATATTACCAAGTTCACACATTCTGCAGTATCTTGTGCTACATATAATGGAGAGCAAAAATTTGGAGGATAAAGTAGGGAAAGATCAAGACCCACTTCCTCCTAATGCTGAAGCTGCTGCCACTAGTCATGACATAGACGATGAAATGCCATCAACGTCGTCTGGCAAGCACGATGCCCAATCTCCTAGTACAGGGCATGTAAAATCCAAAAAGCCCAAGTTCTCAAAAAACAGCAAAAAAAGAAACTTAAAATCATCTGAGGAGAAACGTAAAGTTGGCAATATGCCAATTACGACAAGTAGTGGCAAGGAACGGCTTAGGCCCTGTCCCGTGTTCATGACTAGTGGTCCAACTTCACCCAAGGATCAAAGCCCTCCCCCCCCCCCCTACAAAAAATTTAAGAGAGTTATGCTGTCAGCAACAACAACAAAACAGCAAAGAACTCTGCCTTCTAAACAGATGACATCACAAATCCCCAAGGCGAGTCCAAGGGTGTTGTTGGTTGTGAACCCTGACCTTCCCATCACTGTACGGGAAGAGGTGACTCCATCCAGCATTTGCAGCACGCCCTCTGCATATGCTGGAAGGATCACCCACAGTCCAGTTACAGATTTGGCTAATGAAGGTGTGAATGTTGTGCACTGGGAGGAGGATATTGATGTAGCTGGCGCTGAGGAGGATGTTGATGATTATGATGCAGACAGATACCAAATTGCATTTCTCAATTTCTATTTATATTCTAGATTATATAACGGCTGAAAAGTTTTCTGTTTTACTCCTAGTGGAGAGGGGATCTGATGCAGACAGATACCAAACTGCCTTTGTCCATTTCTTTGTATATTTGAATTGCTAGTTCTACAGTCTATGCAGGCTGCTTTATTTATATTCAACTACAAGTGTAGGGCGGGGGGGGGGGCATAGATAGCCACCAAAGTAACGTGGTCCATTTAATTTCACTTTCTAGCTCCACAGTCTGTGCAGCCTGCTTTTTTTTATCTTCAAAGTATTTATATTTACAAGCCTTGCAATCTAAATTAACTAGAGGTAGTGACGTGGTAGAACTCCAAAAGGCAGTTTGGAAGCCCCTGTACAAACTGGCTCTATTTTTTAACTGAGTTGTCCCCCCTCCAGTGTGTACTCGGAAAGAGTTTTTAGTGCAGCGGGGAACCTGGTCAGTGAGCGGCGAAGGAGGTTGCTTCCTCACAACGTTGAAAAAATGATGTTTATAAAAATGAATAATCAATTCCTCAATGAAGTACAGCACTGCCCTCCAGACAGTACAGAGGGACTGTGGTTGTGGAGTCCAGCGGGGACGAATTGATAATGTGTGAGGAGGAGGAAGTACACACTGTAGGGGGAGAGGAATCAGAGGTTGAGGATAAGGACGACATCTTTCCTCAGTAGAGCCTGTTTAGTTTGTACAGGGAGAGATGAATTGTTTTATTGGTGTGGGGGCCCAAACAAACCAATCATTTCAGCCACAGTTGTTTGGTAGGCCCTGTCGCTGAAATGATTGGTTTGTTAAAGTGTGCATGTCCTATTTCAACAACATAAGGGTGGGTGGGAGGGCCCAAGGACAATTCCATCTTGCAACTTTTTTTTTGGCATTATGTGACCATTCAACAGTCGTTTGCCATGTTCAAAAAGTAAAAGAAAATGCCAACAAATTCAATAAATTAAATCAAAAGTTAAATGCCCTGTCATTATTTAAAACAAGAGGTTTTGACGTGCTAGAATTAGTGTAGTGTTAAGATGTTATAAACACTACACTTGGAAATTGGAGGAGGTAATGTGGCCCCGGTATCAAATTGGGTACCGGGGCCACCCCACTATGCAGTCCAGATACTTGTTTGGTGGAATTCCGACACGTGGAGGGTTTTTAAATTATATTGTGGCCTCGGTACCAAATTGTGTACCGGGGCCACCACACTACGCAGTCAAGATACTTGTTTGGTGGAATTCAGACCAGTTGAGGGTTTTATTATTATATTGTGTGGACCACTCTATCTATACCACACTACAACTCTATACCACTCTATTTCCTACTTTAATTCTATTTAATTCTATTTCCTACTTTAATTCTATTACTAATTAATTACCATAAAGAGGAACAAAAAAAACCAATTTTACCAAAAGTATAATATGACTTAGACTTACAAACACTACACTTGAAAGATCGTGCCTTTAAATGAAAAAGTCAGTCTTCATTGCACGACTATGTGCAAGTGCAACAGGGACATTTTTTTGGGTTTACAAAGTCAAACAATAACACTACGACCCTGTCTGTCTGGGGTCTGTCAATGACGAATTGTCTGGAGCATGTTTTGAGGAGGTATTGTGGCCCCGGTATCAAATTGGGTACCGGGGCCACCCCACTATGCAGTCCAGATACTTGTTTGGTGGAATTCCGACACGTGGAGGGTTTTTTAATTATATTGTGGCCTCGGTACCAAATTGTGTACCGGGGCCACCACACTACGCAGTCAAGATACTTGTTTGGTGGAATTCAGACCAGTTGAGGGTTTTATTATTATATTGTGTGGACCACTCTATCTATACCACACTACAACTCTATACCACTCTATTTCCTACTTTAATTCTATTTAATTCTATTTCCTACTTTAATTCTATTACTAATTAATTAACATAAAGAGGAACAAAAAAAACCAATTTTACCAAAAGTATAATATGACTTAGACTTACAAACACTACACTTGAAAGATCGTGCCTTTAAATGAAAAAGTAAGTCTTCATTGCACGACTATGTGCAACAGGGACAGTTTTTTTCTTTACAAAGTCAACTAATAACACTTGGACCCTGTCTGTCTTTAACATACTTAATGGGATCTCAATGACGAATTGTCTGTAGCATGTTTGGAGGAGGTATTGTGGCCCCGGTATCAAGTTGGGTACCGGGGCCACCCCACTACGCAGTCCAGATACTTGTTTGGTGGAATTCTGACACGTGGAGGGTGTATTTATTTTATTGTGGCCCCGGTATCAAGTTGGGTACCGGGGCCACCCCACTACGCAGTCCAGATACTTGTTTGGTGGAATTCTGACACGTGGAGGGTTTTTTAATTATATTGTGGCCTCGGTACCAAATTGTGTACCGGGGCCACCACACTACGCAGTCAAGATAGATAGATGCGTATCATAGATAAAGTACATTCAGTGGTGTGGGGCAAATTGAAAAATATTCTAAATGCACTGACATTATCAAAAACAAGAGGTTGTCACACGCTAAAACTCCAACATGTATATGATGGAGAGGATGGAGGAGCAGCCGTATGTGTAGTGTAATGCAGACCTGTTGAAGGTTTTTTATATATTTTATTGTGGTGCCCAGTGCCCACTCCTCTACGCAGTCCAGGTACAATTATTGGTGCGATTCATAAAAGTTCAGGGTTTTTAATATATTGTGGTGACCCACTCCTCTACGCAGTCCAGGTACATTTATTGGTGCGAATCAAACAAGTTGATGGTTTTCTTATTATATATATTGTGGTGACCCACTCCTCTACGCAGTCCAGGTACATTTATTGGTGCGATTCATAAAAGTTCAGGGTTTTTAAGATATTGTGGTGACCCACTCCTCTACGCAGTCCAGGTACAATTATTGGTGCGATTCATAAAAGTTCAGGGTTTTTAATATATTGTGGTGACCCACTCCTCTACGCAGTCCAGGTACATTTATTGGTGCGATTCATAAAAGTTCAGGGTTTTTAATATATTGTGGTGACCCACTCCTCTACGCAGTCCAGGTACAATTATTGGTGCGATTCATAAAAGTTCAGGGTTTTTAATATATTGTGGTGACCCACTCCTCTACGCAGTCCAGGTACATTTATTGGTGCGATTCATAAAAGTTCAGGGTTTTTAATATATTGTGGTGACCCACTCCTCTACGCAGTCCAGGTACATTTATTGGTGCGATTCATAAAAGTTCTGGGTTTTTAATATATTGTGGTGACCCACTCCTCTACGCAGTCCAGGTACATTTATTGGTGCGATTCATAAAAGTTCAGGGTTTTTAATATATTGTGGTGACCCACTCCTCTACACAGTCCAGGTACAATTATTGGTGCGAATCATAAAAGTTCAGGGTTTTTAAGATATTGTGGTGACCCACTCCTCTACGCAGTCCAGAAAGATACCTTTTTGCAACGTTTTGGACTAATAACTATATTGTGAGGTGTTCAGAATACACTGTAAATTAGTGGAAATGCTTGTTATTGGATGTTATTGAGGTTAATAATAGCCTAGGAGTGAAAATAAGCCCAAAAACTTGATTTTTAAACTTTTTATGTTTTTTTCAAAAAAAATCCGAATCCAATACCTTAAATCCGAACCGAGACCTTTCGTCAAGTGTTTTGCGAGACAAATCCGAACCTCAAAAATAACGAAAATCCGGATCCAAAACACAAAACACGAGACCTCAAAAGTCGCCGGTGCACATCCCTAGTCAGCGGTCGCCGCACAGTTTTATAGTAATTTTATTTCTGAGGCGCCCTCCAGAGCCCGGCGCCCTAGGCAAGTGCCTAACCTTGCCTAATGGGAGCGCCGGGCCTGACTCTAGTATGGATATAGCAAGGGGGTAAATAATAATGTAATCACTTTTTTTCAGTTGTTTGTTCGTGTTTAATTTGGACACATTATCGAGAACTTTGTGTGGATTAGTGGGAATAAATTTTAATAACTCCATCGTGGTTCCATGTTCTAAGACTGCAAAAGGCGAAAAAGTCCAAGGGGTTTGAATACTTTTGCTAGCCACTGTATGTAGGTGTGAGGCAGACAAATAGGTGCATATACTATTAAATTCACTGCTTGTAGTCTGCTATTAATAGGTGTCATTTGTATGAATGTAAAACATGTGTCTGTCAAGCAGTGAGCACTAGAAGTGATAGTATGCCCCCCCTCCCCCCCCCCCAGTCCCACTGTAAGTCTGATTCAGTAACAAACATATTGTGCATATTTTTAAAACGCTCCTAAATCGGACATACACACCTCCATATTCAACACGGAGCACTACACTGCAGGATACATCCAATACATAGGTGGAATATCAAGTCACAAAAGAAAAACAATTCAATTAATGTCACCTGTTATATATAATATAGTCATTAATGAATGACAAATTATTAAAAAAAAAAGTTTATTTCTTATTTATTTTCCATAAAATACAAATATTAGGATGTTATTAATGTGTATATACATGAAATGCATTTATACAGTTGCGCCTGATTGCAAACACATGCTATAGCATGCATACACAGTCATCATCAGTAGTAATCTGCACTTACATCTGACCTGTAGCTGGTGCCAGTGATAAGATAGATAAACACGTACCTGAGAGATGCCCAAAGCTTGAATCGGATGCTGCCTTGTGCCTCCAGCTTGGCACCCCCTTACTGTACATTGACTACAGGCATACGCACAGTCCCCTCCCTGCTCCGTCCATGAATCGTAGTAAGGGTACTTTGCATTCTCTGGTGTATAGTTAGTTTCTGGACAATCGCAGAGCAATTTAACACAAATATCCGGCTCATATTGGCATTTGCGTTCCTTGATGAATCAGAACCAGAAAGAAATAATCTTACCAACCTCGGAAAAAGGTACAAAATCAATTTGATTGTTACTGGTCATTTAGAATTGCTGAACTGGTTTCAATGCAAAGTTCTAGATACTGTTTTAACCATTTAATCAATATGTGGGTTATTTAATAGAATTGGTACATTTCATCCACTGCAAAGAAGTTCCTGTGCAGATTGTCAGGTAGTGTTTTGTTGTTTTTGCATTGCAGTTTCACCAAGGATACATTTTGAAATAAGTGATTGAGTTTGGAAAGTGAAAGTGGCGAGGAGGGGAAGTGAGAGTGGCTGAGAGATGCGTGACATGAGCTGCGGAGATAATGTAATGTCAGGAGAAAACAGTGAGATATACATAAATATCTGAGTGAGCTAAGACGTGAACTAAGCCTTATGGCTATGTGTGCCTTGTACCGGTTGCTGTGATGATGATGGATTTCACCATAGGGAACTATCTATGAATCCATAAAATATGCAGAAACTGCTTTGTCCACATGGCTTAGGCATTTTTATGTAAAATGTTCATTTAAAAAAAGCCTAACGGAGGAGATATCTCCTGCATTAGGCAAAGTACGGCATTAACCGCAGTCCCTATAACACTCAGTGGGGACTGTGGCCTGGGCAATTTTATCAAGCTCCCAAAAGCTTAGCTTTTAGAAGCTTGACCCTGATGAATATGGCGTTAGCCAATCAATCCTTTGGAGAGAGCTCCGCAGGGGCGGGATCTTCAGATCCCTCCCCAGCAGATCTGCTGCAACATCGGGTCAGAAAGCGGAGTCTTCATTTAAAAAAGTGATTGCCGGAACAGCCTCCTATCGGATGCGCTGTCCCCGCAGGACTTGTATATTATATTGCTGCAAAATGTCATCTGTCACCGTCGCAATGACAAATGATAATTAACGGGGCAAAAATCTCTTAACAGTAATATAGGCCCCAAAGTAACATAAAAAGGAGGAATATGTTTATTGAGTACATAAAGACAGACAGACAAATTTGGTGACACCAGTAGGTGTTTATTATTTTTAGCAAACCACGGCTAACAAAGCGCTGTTTTAGGGAGGTTTCCCTGATCTCTTAACATCTTCCAAAAGCAGATTTGGAGCAGAATAAGCCCTAGATCTGACGTCCCCAAACCATGGTCCCAATCAACGGAAAACAAAGTGCTAACTGTCCATCTGTCGCCGTTCTGATGAAACCACAACCATTTCCCAGAATTACTGGTATGAGGAACTAGTGACATCACAGAGGGATGAGGCACCGACAAGCAGTGAGCGCTGGACTGTGCGGCCTTAAGACATTTCAATGCAGAGTTACAATATAGTACAGTGATATGACTGCTGACCCAGAGATATGTGCGTGTCACTGGAACGATCCCTATTCTTTACATTGATCAGTACAATGACATTTGTTCTGTATGTTGGATGCAAATGGCACATGTTCTGGGTTTATCCACTTATTATGAAGAGTGTTATTTAAAATAAATACATTATAACCAACTTAGGTGAACATATCCTGTATAACAGCACGATACACAGACAGATCTGTTCACAAAGGGGCTGAGGCACAGAAAAAGCGTATTTCGGCCCATGTGCAGACAGGTCCAAATCTCGAGATGCGTCCAATGTTATTACGCCCCTTCCCTCCCCCGTCTCGCCTTTCACGGCCCAGGCTGGCGTAATGCATAGTGCATATGTGTGCGCCCACTTTATGGGCACGGGCACAGAGCGATTTCATGCAAGATACACTATGCAAACTGGCACATGTCCCACCGGGCATCGTTCCCAAGGTCTCAACTGAGTCAATTGCATAATATTGGCAGCTTTATATCCGCATCTCCACTGGATATAGTGAAATTAGTCTCCAGACCGGTTTTCCAGAAATTTGAGTGACTTGCTCTCTCCTATCTGCTATTGACAACCCTGCTGGGGTGTAATAACTCGGCCTCTCGTCCCCCCTCCGTTTGTGTTTCCTGTGGTTAGAGTATTTTCCTTTTTGCCCGTCACCCTCTGCGTGAAGTTGCAGAGACAAGCTTCTCTGAAAACACTTCTACATAACAAGACCTGTTTCCTCTTTCCAAAATAGCAAAACAAGAAGCTAACCGCTTGTTGATAAAAGTCTGCGCGGGATTGAGTGAGGTCGCTGACATGTATCTGCTGCACCAGTGCAGTATAACTGCTGAAAGCGTGTTCAAGCTACGGTTGTAATGATCTTTGCATTAAAACTCCTTTTGCCTAAACCCCGGAGAGATGAAACTACTGTATTGTTGGAGAGCAAAGTTAATCCGTGTTCCTGTTAAGCCACCGTCTATCTGTCTGTTGTAGCTTCACCACTTCACTAGGCTTTAATCTTTTGTACCTTGTCTAGTAGACTTGTGTTGAACTGATGGTCTATAACAGAGTTTGTGCAAATTAGGTTCGTCTTCTGCCTTTCTTAAAATGCCAGAGGAATTTCCGACAACAAAATGGATTTCCTTATACTCAGTATCATCGTCAGAGGTTGGAATGTTAAAGAAAACTTCTTGTCTTTCTTAGGAAAGTTCTAAATATCCACAAACACCGGGAGCTGCTGGGACAATAAATAACAAGGGATTACTGCAACTAAGCCTAAAATCTGTATATCACATAAGCATCTACAACTGCGTAGGCATTAAGTAAAGTAGATTAGTAAATTCAGTTTCATACTAAGTCATGAATAAGTCTGTCCTCAGCTCAACAGATAAGTGATGTCTCCATTGTTTTATAGCATGTTTGGGAGATGAAGGGGGTTATTTATCAAGAATCAGCAACAACAATTCTTTTTAATCATCATTTAACACAGCGATCAAAAAAAATCTTATCGACACTATTTATAAAAAAAAAAAAAAATCTCGCCGAAGCAACGGCCTAAGTAACAGTGGGGGAGGTGTGAGAAGGCAGGTGGGGGCATTTTGGCATTTTGGGATGAGTGATGTGGGCGTCCCAAGGTAATTTGGAAAACATTGTTTTGGATAATTTATAATCTAAATACACAAGTTGCGGTTTGAAAAAGAGCACAGGACATGAGCGTAGTTTCGAACGTATTCCAATCCAAGCGGACCTCAAATTGCATTTTCGATTTGAATCTGGGTGTAAGTGCGCTCTGTCTAAACGTTACTTGGCGTATGCAAGATAACAGACTGCAGTATACGCACATGTGCATTATAAGGTCACATCAGAACAAATGCAAAAAAAATAATATTATAAAATAAATGAACAACCCTTAACAGTATAATCATTATCAAAAATATGGGTGGTAAAAAAATAATATTTTTTAATAATTGTTTTTTTTAACATTAATTACGTAAATCAATATATTATTAATGTGCACTGTACATACAATGTGTTTTTATAGTCTATCTTAGTTGCAGAAACACACTCTGTGCTAGCTAGTAGAACGCATATAGTCATCAGTAACAGTTTCCTATTCCCATAATATACATGGGCAATGCTGCGTGCACTACTGTTAGGTGCACGCAGCTCTCCATTTTCAAGCAGAGCCGTGTGAAGCCGGGGCAGGGTCCAGCCACCTCAATTATACAGTGCCCCAGGCTTGGAGGGGGGATTCCCAGCATTAGAAAACCCCTCCTCTGTTTGCCTATGTAGGACTTGCATCCACCACATCTGCATTGGCACGCCCTACCGTACATTGTCATAAGCAAACTGAGGGGGGTTTCCTAGTGCCTGTAAACCCTCCCTTACAGCCTGGGGTACTGTATGCTTGAGGTGGCTGGACCCTGCCCCGGGGACCAGCAGATTGTGTGCAGATTGTTTCTGTCTGCACTGTTCACAGCCATCTCTCCCCAACAAGTATTGAAAGCAGCAAGAACAGGTAGGAGAGAGCAGGATAGTTTTCCAACTGTCCTGACACACTCAATTAGGACTTTGTCCTGATTGTAGGGACAGTTGGGAGGTGTGTCCTGCTTCACACGGCTCTGCTCGAAAAGGGAGATTTGAGTGCCCCTAACAGTAGTGCACGCAGCATTGCCCGTGTATATGATGGGGATAGGAAGAGTTGGAGAGCAGCCAAGCGCTGTCTAAAATTATGGCCACGCCCCAAAGCATGCTGGCCACGCCCACTGGTGGTGTGGTGTGGAAACCCCTCTCTACAAATCCTGCGTTGCCCCTGATTGTCTACGTTAGACTCTGCCCCTTCCCTTCCTCGTTCTGCCCTTCAAGTCGTAGGGTGTGTCATTTGCTCGTAGATACAGTGTATTTTGTACACATAACATATTAATTTATTTGCATACAACTGAGGTAACAAAACTGATTTTGTATTGCAAAATAGTACTTTATCCATTTTTTAGTTAATACGTTTAACACATCGTATTTTGTGGCAACAAAGTTAATTTTACGTAGTAATACAATGTAACGTGCGCATTGACATTAGCTTTACACAGTTGATTCCGTGGCAACGAGCTGAAAGATACGCTGTGTATTTGTTGGTTCACATTACAATCAAGAAAGCTGTTTTTATTGTCTACAAAGGTGATTTAGTGTTACCAAGCTCACGCTGTGGGCAAACCCCAATTTGTGTGTACTCAGTTAATATAATGACTTAACAGATCATTAAAAATGTAACTGCTTTATCTACCACAATATTGTGTTGGAGTTTGTTCTGGAAAGTGGTTTGGCTGTAATGTGAAAATTGCTCAATAATTTTGTAGAAAACCCACATTACTCCCAGGCTGTAACTTCCCCTTGTTTCCCTGAAGTTTGACACCCCTGAATGAAGACCAGGAAGACGACGACTTTTGGGAACTTCTTCTGTGTTTATTTTGGCTCTTGAGGTGTTACGATATTTGCTATAACTGTAAGTGATGCATTACAAATAAACAATGATTATTATTATACTTGGTTACCTGTAAATTCACAGGATTGCAGGAAGGGAAAGAGAAAGTATGTTGTGTGTTTATCACAACAAAGGGACTCGTGTAAAGTTGCTTTAAATACGGATTTTTCTGTACTGTACGTGCACAAATACAAATGTCTACACAGACGTCCCTGTGCAGATTGTGTTGCATCTTGCACTTATGATGGAATTTCAGGTAGTTCTCCCCGACCCCCAGATCCCATCCACTTCACTAACATGGGGGCCCCAGAGACGTAATTTGCTGAGAATTGCAGAATTTGACCCCTAAAATGGTCCAATTTGCAGCAACTTGTAACCCCTGTTTTTTTTTATTTAATTACTATTTTGTATTTGTGTTTGTATTTAAATTTATTTTTTTACTTTCACATTTATTAATAACTATAAAGACACTATTCTCTCCTGTGTATATAACAGTTGATTACATTATTATACTGTGTACAAATAGAGTAATGTCAACATCTCTATGCTACCACGGGGCATACGTATACAAATGATTGGAGACTTGGGGGTAGATTCAATGAAGCTTCCTAAAAGGAAAAGTGGAGGTGTTGCCCCTAGCAACCAATCAGATTCTACTTATCATTTACCTAGTGCATTCTAGAAAACGATGGGTAGGATCTGATTGGTTGCTATGGGCAACGCTTCCACTTTTCCTTTTAGAACCTTTAGTCTTCCTGTAGAGCTTTTAACTATTGTCTAGCTGTTAACCGCCCTGCATGTCAAGCCTGGTACTTGTAGTTCCACAACAGCTGAAGGGCCACAGCCTGTCCTGTGTACATGGAAGAACTGATGCCTGCATTCATGTCAGTACTGCACACAACTCTGAGTCACTGCGGCGGGTGTGTTTACACATTACTATTCACAATGTGGATTTTTCCATTTAAATAATACAAAACAAATATACTTTGTAGGCAGAACTCTGACATTATTCAATGACTAAATTATTGTTAGATGTATTCAGGTAGCTCTGTCTTGTCTACATTAATGCTGCTACTCAAACTCGCGGAGCACACTAAGATCTGGAGCAACCCTGCGTTAGTCCCAGGTCTAGAACATAAAGCCTTTCTGTCATGGAGAGATAAAGGCAAAGGGCCCGATTTATCTTCCGGCGTAAGTCCCTTTACGTGCCGTATCTTGCATGAAATTCCTCTGCGAAGGCTCAGAAACAGACTCTACGCCAATGAACGCAATTGCATGCAATTCATGTCCAAACGCAAATGACACTTACCACTGCCTACAACTTGAAGGGTGGAACGGGGGAGGGAGGAGTTTATTCTATCCAGCATCTTAAAGAAAAAATTGCCTTAGATTCCTCTCAATTTTTTATGTACTTACAATTACGCCATTACACAATGATATTCACTCACAGCAAATTAACTTTACACAAACCGGATAACATTGTAAACGTATTTCATTTATCTAAAAGTATCAAATATAAAATTAAATTTCAAAACTAAGATTTACTCAATTCGAACAACTCAAATCTATGGCAAAAAAACTTTGACGCCTGTATCAGAGATTGGTTGGAGCAGAGTTCTCCAGATGTACTGTAGAAATATTTTGAGAAAGTAATGAAACAGTTGTATTCGACCAAACTGCAATTATGATAACTGAGCCCAATCTCTTCTTTCTACAAGAACTACTACCGATATATTAAACTGATTTTAGTGGTCATCCTCACAGTAGCCCAAAAAGCCACAATTAGACTCTTTCTTCTCCTCCATTTGTAACTGGTATTAGAATTTGAATTTATGGAAAATGTATATTTTGACAGAAGAGCGACTCTCCCAGACATTAAGAGAGGGGTCCCTAAAGTTGACGCTATGTGGAGATCTTATATAGAAAGCACAGAGGAGACCTAAGAAACTGTATGAATCAACTAATTGGTTCTTGCACAGGCAATTAGATGAGGATTAATAAAAAGGAGGAATTTTAGAGGTGATATATCGCTGGGCGGACGATAAACAAATCAATTTACTTTAGGAGCATTGAAATGCTGTTATCCAGTGGTCTTGATTTGCTCCCCCCCCCCCCCCCCACCCCTCCCCTCTCTTTCTCTTTGGAATGCTCCAACAATACACAGACCTAAAATAGATGAGATCTTATAGTAGAAGTACCGGGTGACAGGTTAATAGTTAAATTTTAATTTTATTTTATAGTGTTTCACTGTATTTGTTCCCAGTTACATCCACCCCAATGTGGTATAGCAGGAAATAATACAACTCTTTCGTTATCTAACCAAGTTTTAAAATACAATAATATGTGATATTAATGAAGAATAACCTTTAGCAAACCGTCTTTCATTTCTCTTTGTATGATGTTTGTTTAAAACAATGTACCGATTATTTATGAGTTTGTTACGTTGTTGTACCAATCATTGTTTGATTTGTTTCTTGTGGAGATCTTTGTGATACCCTGTAATTGAAAAATTTGATGAAACAGATTTTCCTCCAAAAAAGTTCATACTTCCTGTATATCCAATTACCATTAACGTATATATTTATATCTATCTATCTATCTATAGATATATATACACACACACACGTATCTCTTTATAGCAAGATATGACACTTGGGCTGATTGGCACCTGGGACACATTCTTTTCCTTCAAAGCCCCAAAATTATGTTGGTGGATCGGCTTGACGATGCGCAAACCAACTTATAAAGAATAAAGTACTTACGTTTACCTCCTGTTCCTTTTATATCGCCTCCTGTTATCTCCAGCTGTTAAAGCAATCTTTGTTATATATAGAATAACTTTGCACAAAATAATAATATGAAAATATGACTAATAAGGAGTTTCTTACAGTCGGGGCTCCTAGTAAGTTTGCAAAGAGCGGAGCAGAGGAAAACATCCTAAACGTTGGTTGAGAGGAGAGTGTTTTTACACTTCTCTATTTGGTGTTATAATGGAACCCACAGTGGGGAACAGACCGTAGACCAAAATAGAATGCGGCCAAACTCCTGCATTCCCCGCGGCATCCACAAGTAACTGGGGGGCAAATAAATGGAATTCTACTGCTATCAAGAAAACATCAATACGAGGATGTAATAAAAAGTAAAAGATAACTGCCGGCAGACGGATCGTCTGTACATAGGACGTGTGATATGAAAGGACAGGTGTGTTAGGAGATCTAGGCAATAAATGACAGTTGTGTCATCACATGACATTCATGATTAGAGGTCGAGCATTGGGACTACTGTAAAGTCCTGGGTGAGGTTAAAGTTCTGTTCGTTTTGTATTTCCAGAGAGAGAGTCATCAATATTATTTCTGTCACTGATTAACCTATGTCTCTTTCCTTCTCTTCTTTAAACTTTTAAAATAGTACCGTACACAATTTATTTTTTTTGCTCCCTCTTAGTGGCAGAATAGGTCTATAGCACCCTATCTACTTGTGAGCTGGAGATTTTGGCTGTAGCATAGCGATTCAGTTTAAAAAAACAAAACAAAACGGAATGCAATAGGATTGGTCACCCAGACAGGGCTACTATTGTTTTCTTTTCTCCATTGTTGCAACAAAGTTGCTGCTCCTTGCAAATCGGGTACAAATATCCTCTTTTTGCCTATATGGTGCTATTTAATCTAGATTGTATTTCAAGTTTGTTTATTTTGGGGGCTTTAAGTCTTTGTTAAGACAGCAGAGTTCCTGGTTCTCAGCAGACCTCAAAGAATCTGGTCAGATACAATGTTTCACCCTCCTATTGTCAGATAAGGGGGTTAGATGTCAGAGAGGGGCCACAAATTTCTATATATGGGTCATTTGTGAGACTGAAGTACAGAGATCATGGAAATATAGCTGTGATCAAGGATGAATGACTGTGGAAAATGTACAGACTGAGAGAAGCAAAAACTAAAAAACATAGAAAACAACAAAAATAACCTAAGAGACACAAGTAAAACCATTTCCTTAAAAAGCATAAGGTGTTGAGGTTAGGTGACATAAGCCTGTAGATAGAGGTGCCTTTGTCAGGCTGTAGCCAGATCACGTAGGACGTCTGTGCATGCTTTTGTGGTGTATTTAAGCACAAGCTACTAACACCAGAAACCTTGTTTGTAGGCAGAGCTGTATGTATAATTAATAATTGTACTCAGTTCATCTATCCGACTCCTCCGTTATTTCTGCAAAGGAAAAAAGGTGTATAGTAAAGTCCAAGAAGCAAAAACTGAAAAGCAAAACAAAAAGCATAATGTAAGAAAAAAAATAAAGAAAAGAAAAAAAAACTACTTGTCTGCTGATCTCTGGACATTGGCTAATCATCATCATCATCATTTATTTATTTACATAGCGCCAGCAAATTCCGTAGCACTTTACAATTGGGATGTGTTACTCCAGAGGTGTTTTCATATAATATATTATTATTATTTTATTATTATGTTATTTAGTTATAAGGTGCCACATGTTCCGTATACAGAAGCAAATAACTAATAGATAATGTAATACATATAAATGGCACAGATGAGTGTCAGTAATGCTATGGGGACTCACACAGAGTGCAGCAAAACACATGACAAGATGTACAAGGGAGTCAGACAGTAGATAGACATGGGACAATAAGTAGAGAGGACCCTGCCCAAGAGAGCTTACATTCCAGAGGGAGGGGCGATGAGAGACAGTAGAACTAGGTGGGAGAAAATGGAGATGGCAAGCGAAGGAAGAGATAGTGATGGATAAGAAGGTCAGGAGGTGGTAGGATAGGTGAGCTTGAAAAGGTGAGTTTTGAGTGAGCGTTTGAAGGACTGAAAGTTGGGGGACAATCGAGTGTGACGGGATAGGGAGTTCCAAAGAATGAAGGCAGCACAGCAGAAGTCTTGGAGCATGGGAGGAGATAATGAGAGGTGAATTGAGGCGGAGGTCAGAGGTGGAGCGGAGTGGCCGGCTAGGTATGTACCTCGAGAGAGGTCAGAGGTGTAAGGGGGAGCAGTGCTGGTAAGGGCTTTGTAAGTAAGGGTAAGGAGCTAGAACTGAATTCTGAAACGGATAGGGAGCCAATGACGGGATTTACGCAGAGGAGAAGCGGAAGAGGAGTGACGGGAGAGGATTCTGGATGGATTGAAGGTCAGAGAAGTAAGAGACAGGAAGCCCAGTGAGAAGGAGCTTGTAATAATCGAGACGAGAAATGATGAGCGAATGGACCAGGATTTTGTTTGCTTCCTGAGAGAGAGGAAGGAATGGATTTTAATGATATTACGGAGGAAGAAGTGGAAGGATTTGGTGAGGACTGGAGATGAGGGGTAGAGCTGAGGACAGAGTCGGGGGTGACTCCAAGGCAGCGGGCGTAGGGTGACAGGAGAGAGAGATATTGGGAGGGACAGCAACATTGGCAGGAGGAACGATGATGAGCTCGGATTTGGAGATGCTGAGTTTCAGGAAGCGCTGTGACATCCAGGTAGTGACAGCAGAGAGACTGCTAGACCTGGGTTAGGAAGGTGGGAGAGGGGTCGGGGAGGAAGGATAGATGTGTGCGTCATCAGCATAGAGGTGATATTGAAGGCCTGTAAAAATATAATTAATTAGGACACTGGGTGCCTGATTTAGAGTTGGATATAAGTCAATTTACACCACCTGAAAAAAAAATTGTGTAGATTTTGTTGCACTATTAGCAAAACTTGCCCCTGCTCGAATTGAGAGGGTGATCAGGGCCAATCACGTGTAAACTCAGTAAAGTAGGAACATGGACACACAAGCCAACAATAAGATGCGGTTGATGATGCTGATGAGACACATTTTTTCGGCACAACTCAAAATACAGCTACGGAAACCTAAATGTTTGGAAGTATTGTTCTGTATGTATGCAGGAAATGCATTTTAACTTTTATATCAGGCCCAGGATGCGTAAATATGATATATAATAATATAGGACATTGGGCGTGTAACTATGATATATAATGATATAGGGCAGTGGACACTTAAATAAAATACAATAATGATAAAATAAAGGTTGCATAAGTATGATTTATGATAATAAGGCAGTGATTGTGTATATGATATATAATAATGCTATAGGAGAGAGGGATGGTAAATATGATATATAACAATGGTATAGGTCAGAGGGTGGGAAAATATGATAAATAATAATGGTATAGGACAGAGGGTGGGTAAATATATATATATATATATATATATATATATATATATATGATATACAATAAGTTACAGGACAGAGGGGGGTATATATATATATATATATATATATTATATATATATATATATATATATATATATATATATATATATATATATATATATATATATATACCCACCCTCTGTCCTATAACATGTATATCATATATATATATATATATATATATATAGATAGATAGATAGATATATACTCCCTCTGTCCTATAACATGTATATTATATATATATATATATATATATATATATATATATATATATATATGTTACAGGACAGAGGGGGGTATATATATATATATTATATATATATATATATATATATATATATATTTATATATATATATATATATATACCCACCCTCTATCCTATAACATGTATATCATATATATATATATATATATATATATATATAGATAGATAGATAGATAGATAGATATATACTCCCTCTGTCCTATAACATGTATATTATATATATATATATATATATATATATATATATATATATATATATATATATATATATATATGTTATAGGACAGAGGGGGTATCTATCTATCTATCTATCTATCTATCTATCTATCTATATATATATATATATGATATACATGTTGTAGGAAAGAGGGTGGGTATATATATATATATATATATATATATATATATATATATATATATATATGTTATAGGACAGAGGGGGTATCTATCTATCTATCTATCTATCTATCTATCTATCTATATATATATATATATAATATACATGTTATAGGACAGAGGGGGGTATATATATATATATATATGATATACATGTTATAGGACAGAGGGGGGTATATATATATATATATATATATATATATATATATATATATATATATATATATATATATGATATACATGTTATAGGACAGAGGGGGGTATATATATATATATATATATATATATATATATATATATATATAATATACATGTTACAGGACAGAGGGGGGTATATATGATATACAATATTACAGGACAGAGGGGGGGTATATATATATATATATATATATATATATATATATATATATATGATATACAATATTATAGGACAGAGGGGGGTATATATATATATATATATATATATATATATATATATATATATATATATATATATATATATATATAGAGGGTGTGCTATCTGCTAAGCTACATTATATCAAAGGAAAAGAGGAAGCGCTAGGACCATGCGCGGGAGTAACGTGGTATAGAGGTAACGCCTACTTACGTCACTTCATCTCCGCCCTCTTGCACCGTCACCGCCAGTGATTGGTTCAGAGCGGCTGGCCACGCCCCTGGTGATGCTCTGCCACCTCTGATGGGAAATGCTCGGCAGTTGGAGCCCGGCCTGTACCGGGAACACATCTGTCTGACAACGGCCCTGGGGACTGAGGAGAGCGGCTCAGCGCGGGTCCCGTACCCGGGCTGCTGATTACAACGTCTCCAGGTACAGCCGGAGCTATCGGGTTAATGCCTGGGGGATACGGGCAGGTGACTGGAGGGGAGCGCGGCACCGGAGCCACAGAGGAGGCAGGTGAGACCGCGCGGCGTCCATCTACTGCTAGACCGGCTCTCAGCACCCTGCTAACACTAGTGTCACCCTGTGCCCAGTCTGTGGGTGCCTCCCTGTGCCCAGTGTGTCTGTGGGTACCTCCCTGTGCCCAGTGTGTCTGTGGGTACCTCCCTGTGCCCAGTGTGTCTGTGGGTACCTCCCTGTGCCCAGTGTGTCTGTGGGTACCTCCCTGTGCCCAGTGTGTCTGTGGGTACCTCCCTGTGCCCAGTGTGTCTGTGGGTACCTCCCTGTGCCCAGTGTGTCTGTGGGTACCTCCCTGTGCCCAGTGTGTCTGTGGGTACCTCCCTGTGCCCAGTGTGTCTGTGGGTACCTCCCTGTGCCCAGTGTGTCTGTGGGTACCTCCCTGTGCCCAGTGTCTGTGGGTACCTCCCTGTGCCGTGTCTGTGGGTACCTCCCTGTGCCCAGTGTGTCTGTGGGTACCTCCCTGTGCCCAGTGTGTCTGTGGGTACCTCCCTGTGCCCAGTGTGTCTGTGGGTACCTCCCTGTGCCCAGTGTCTGTGGGTACCTCCCTGTGCCCAGTGTGTCTGTGGGTAGCTCCCTGTGCCCAGTCTGTCTGTGGGTAGCTCCCTGTGCCCAGCCTGTCTGTGGGTGCCTCCCTGTGCCCAGCCTGTCTGTGGGTGCCTCCCTGTGCCCAGTCTGTCTGTGGGTGCCTCCCTGTGCCCAGCCTGTCTGTGGGTACCACCTTACCTCTGTGAGTGGCACTGCCCATCCTGGCCAGCATCCTAATGATCTCCTCTGACTGGCATCCTAAATTCTCTGTCTGGTACTGCTTGTCCAGGTCACCTCAAGACACCACCCTGTCTAGCATCCTTACCACCCTCACAGACTAGTCGTTCCTTCTGCCTGGCATCCTAGTCACAGCACTGGCTGGAAATACCCAACATCTGTCACCTCAACAAAACTTCTGCCTGGCATCCTGACCACCTCTGACACTACCCATCCTGACTGATGTCCTAGTTTCCCCGTTGCTTGGTTTCCTAATCACTTCTGACTGTCACTAACCATCTCTTCTGGTGTCCCATTCACACCTTCTGCCAGGCATCCTAATCATCTCTAGCTGGCACTGCCCATCTCTACTGGTGTCCTGTTCACACCTTCTGCCAGGCATCCTAATCATCTGACTGACACTACCCGTCTCTACTGGTGTCCTGTTCACACCTTCTGCCAGGCATCCTAATCATCTGACTGACACTACCCGTCTCTACTGGTGTCCTGTTCACACCTTCTGCCAGGCATCCTAATCATCTGACTGACACTACCCGTCTCTACTGGTGTCCTGTTCACACCTTCTGCCAGGCATCCTAATCATCTGACTGACACTACCCGTCTCTACTGGTGTCCTGTTCACACCTTCTGCCAGGCATCCTAATCACTTGGGACACGTCCCAACCCAACTGGTTTCCTAGACACCATCTCTGACATATGCTATTTACCCCAACTGATGTCCTAGTCTTACTAATCATCTCTAATGCTGCCCATCCTGACTGGTGTTATAATCATCTGACTGACACTGCCCATGCCATCTGCTTTCCTAGCCAGCTCCTCTTGCAGGCATCTGCTGCTGCCTAGCGTCTAGGGATGGCATGGACTGTCATCCTATATACTTCTTGCTGCCACAGCTCGTCCTGTGTCACTTCCTCATTCTGATGACATCCTGCTCACCTGAACCCCCAAGTGACTGTCCCCCTACGCTACTCATTCTGGAAACCTAGGTCCCCATTACTGACTAGCACCTTAATCTCCTAATGACATCCCTAACCCCCCCCCCCAGCTCCCTATCTGACTGGTACACATCACCCCTCTTCACTAGTCACATTGATCACCTAAACACACCCCTAATTGAAGCCTTTCTGCCCTCAAACCTCCATCACTGGACACTTTCTTAATTGCCCTCTTCTGACCGGCATCCTAATCTGTCAGGCATGTGGGTATCTTTACTGAATGCCAACGTTTACTGAAATCCTAAAAAGTTATCTTTGTCTTGCTGTCTAAACTAAAATTTGTGAATGGCATCCTTAACCCCCCTTGTAGTAGCACCATGATTACTGCATGTGACTGGCATCACCCTCTCTGACTGACTACTCCTGTTCTCTCCTAAATGCCTCTCCTAACCCTAACATGAATCCTGTTCATCCAGCAATGCCCACTTGAGTGGTACTGCCCACTCTCAGTCTCATCTAATCACCATTATTGACTTAAACCCAAGTATCATCCTGTCGCCTCCGCCCTCCTCCTCTTATAGGTACAATAGCCACCTAACACTCCTGACTGTCATTTCCCATTTATGCCCACTTAAACGCCTACTTAGACTGGCAGTGACAGTTATCACTCTCTCTCCTGTGTCACTGCCACAGAAGAGTGTCTTTAAGTTTCACTCGCTCCCTTACTGGCTCTGCTCAATCTCATTTCCTCAAACCTGTTCCTTAGTGCATGTCTCCTTTACTGTTTTCATTGGTCCATTACTCATAATAATATCCCTGTCTGGCAGTGACGTTTAATGTCTCTCCTTACTGTTGACATGTGCAGAGTCTGCTAGTGTCGCACAAGCAGTGCTCGTGGCACAGCCAAATGTTCTCTGAGGGAGACCTAATATTGAGTGTTAAACACGGTATAGGTCACCTATGTGCACTTGTTTTCACATTGTACTTATAACGGTCCTCTGTATGCATTTGTTTTCTCTATATCCATATAGATTGTAAGCTCTCTGGGACAGGTGCTTCAAAAAAGAGCGCTGTGAGTGTAAAATGTCTAGTAGTTAAAGGTGCCACATATCATAGCTCTCACTGACTGGTACAGTGACACCGGTTTGACCTCTGTGATAAATGTAGACCCTTTCCTGGTTAGACGTGCCAGCAAATCTTTACCTGTTGCTTCGACTACCACCCCTGTCTGTCCTGGTGTACCTGTCACCTGCGCTCAGGGGAGGCATCTACTTTGTAGGTCATAGTTGAGTGCCTCATGCCTCGCTGATGTCACTAGTTCATCGTCTTTGTCCGTGTGTGTAAGCTACACACGCGCACACTGAATTCTGATTAACTCTCATTCCAAATTCCCCTCTGTTGTATTCCTTTTTGTTTTACTGTTAGTAGCTCGGAGCAGATTGGTGGTCGGACAGAAGAGGTGCTGGGTGGTTTAATATGGATGTCCTCTTCATCCAAAGCACTGGGGCTGCACTATCTGAATTAATGCACTTTCCTGTCTTCTGATAACCTCATTTTCAGTTCTTTTACCAAGAGACATTAGCAGCTGCCAATCGTATTCCTTGCTGTCTGAGTATTAGTCATCCCTGCGTTCTCTGCTGTACATCTCCTCTCCTAATTCTAGCATCTTAAACTCTTGTACATGAGCCTTGCTTGCCGTCTTTGTAATGCTGCGTTCAGCGTGCAGCCAGGTTTGGGGATCATCGATCCCAATGCTAAACAGATGTTTGTTCAACCCGTAGCGCCCAACCGATTTTGTCTTCGTTCATACCAGCTCCGGCCAACCTGTGCTCACAAGGTGTTGTGAAACTACAAGCCCCAGCATGCTTTGCAAGTCAGTAGCCAGCAGATAGCTGGGACTTGTAGTTTCACAACACCTGGAGAGCCCCAGGTTGGCCATGCCTGCGCTATACTGTATCGGCGGAAGGCTGCAACTCTATAAAATGGCATAGTCCTGCTTCAATACTGGGAGATTCCTGGCTTAAGCTTTTTGTGGGTGTTCTATAGCTTATGTTTACCTAAACTTTATATTAATTTATATAGAACACGCACACATTTTCCAAAGACCAGTTCCAGTGTTTGGATATGTTGTACTTCCCGCGGCCTCGATGCCAACACAATATTTGTTCTCACAATGCAATCCTGTTAGATGAGATCTTAAAATAAATGCTACATGTGGGACCTAGTAGATCTCGATCAGAAGATCTTAATCCGGGAGCGGATAAGATAATGTAGGATTCAGCCAACAAGCAGACAAGTCTAGGAGCCGGTAGATCTTTTGGGGGAGCCACGGACCATTAACATCATTAGAAATGACTCCGGCGCGTTGGGGGCCAGCAGTAATGTTCAGGCGCCTTGGCTGCCTGACTCCTGGGCATTGTCTAACTCTGTCAGATCGTTCAGGAATATGGTCACCCAAGCTCGAAAATGTTGATCGCCCAGTATTTGAAAAAAAAATAAAAAATATATATATATATGTTTATATTTTACATTTGGTACCTTCCTCTTTTTTTATGTCTTCCTTGATTTGCTTTTCTCCAGTCTGTATTTCCCGGGCCGCCGTCCTACCGTAGCACATTGCTGTACTATGCAGCCAGTTCCTCATACCTTTGTATTAAGTTGACCCTTTATTTTGTATTGTACATGCCTCTTGTCGAATGCCTGGCCGATCATGACACCGCTTGTAGATAAATATTACCTGGCCACAATCTGGACTTGTAAGTGAGATTTATCTTGTGTTATAAAACAATGATCACCAGGTTTATTGCTCTGTAAAAGTAAATGGAACCTGTTGTGTACACAGGGGAACGTTTTGTGGGCCCAGCCGCTTGTAGCTCGTTGATGGTACGTTGTGCTTCCTTGACGTTCCTGTTGCCTAATGCTGTGTTTTATATATTCTTTTTACCATTTGTCCCTGTAGCTTATAGGTTGGTGCTGAGACTCTTTTTCTCCTTGTTACTGTCCCAGGAACTGAACAAAGAATTGGTTCCCAGAAGTCTAAGTTATAGATTAACACTGTACGTTGTTCCGGTTTGCAGCGATGAATACAAAGAATCTTTGATATAATTAGAACCGTGCCCTAAAATAGTGTGTACATATATGTGTGTATGTATGTGTGTAATATTAATGGTTGAATTAATATCTCGGCGTGTATACAGATCATATAGGTTATTTGTAATGGGAAGAATGCAGCAGTATGATTCACCGGTAGTTATAAGACACTGTACGTATGCTTGTGATAACATATGTGGTTTGTAATAACTTATAATGTTTGGGATGTAAGTTTGGAGCGTGTTATAACGTGAAGCGGAATAGATCATTGGCTTTCTATTTTTTATTACTTTATTGTTTATATAGCACCAATTCTATTACGTAGCGCTGTACAGAGAATACGAAGTCATTCACTGATTCACTGGAGCTGACAATCTAATTACCTATCACACATAGTCGGGTCCATTTTGGCCAATGAACCTACCAGTATCTTTGGGGAATGTGAGAGGAAACCTGAGCACCCAGAGGAAACAAAGTCCACACAAATAGAGAACTGGTCTGGGACAACAATGCTAACCACTATGCCAACCATAAACTACGTTGGTGCAAAATCATGTAAATGATTATATATTGCTTGAAGGGGATTCTAGAGATGTATACGGGGTATCTGCTTTCAAGGTGCTCTAAACAAAGACAAACAAAGTACATTTTGTGTGTCTACAAATCCGGTGTTTCTGGTTATCTAGAAGTTACATTTTCATTGATGGTTTGACCGGTAATCACTTTGTTAGCATCAAATGAGGAGTTGTCAAATTGACTTGTTTTTAAACTATTAGTATATCTGCTGAATCTGTCTCCTTCTGATTTGCATAGCATGTCAGTGGCTAAAGAGATGGGAAGTTTTTTTTTCTGTTTAAATCCAGTATTTCTGGAACCAATGTGGTGCACGATAAGCAGGAAGTTGGGGAAATTGTACTAATATTTCACTAGGTCCATTTTTAACATAGGTGTTAAACATAAACACACAATTATAGAAGTGACATTGGTTAGCAACACAAAAATAACTTTCATATTAAATTATACTTTAAGCTTATCAGTTGTCGGTATGGGGGGCCGCAAAATGACTGGTGATACTCGTGAGGAACAAAATAAAATGCCGTTCAGGGATTGTGAAAAGTCCAGTTTGCTGGTCATTGGCTCCCTGCACTTTAAATACCCTATAAGGAAGATCTGGACAACCGGTAGCTCTCACGATGTGAAGCTACAAGCCCCAGCATGCTTTGCCAACTGATCACTAGCCAATAGCAGGCAGGGTATGCTGGGACTTGTAGTTTCAGACCACCCAGAGAGCCACTGTCTGTCCAAGCCTGCTATTGGCGTTGTCTTTCAGCCACAGTGTGCAGCCCAATTGTTGGTGCTCTGGCCAAATGACAGGACCTGCCCATATGTACTTAAAGGCTGCCATGTTAAGTGGGAGGTGCTTCTCCTGCACAGCTGACAGGGAGTGACTGACAGGAAGGCAGACTTGCTTTGCCCTCATGTACTGTTATGTATAATCATCCTTTATTTCTAGAGCACTAACATATTATACACTGCTATACACTGAGGGAATCGTGATTGCTGATTCACACGCAGTGACACGACAGCTAATAGGAGTGCGGGCTTAGCGTTTTGACCTCTATCTGATCCCGTTCAGATGTGGGTGGAGCTTCAAACTGTCTGTCATCCAGTGGGGATACCGTTTAACCCCTTAAAGGCCAGTCTACTTTGAAGCTTAGCAACAAATGCTAAAAATGTTCTGGTCACTGTGTTAGATAAATGAGAATAACTTTTATATTTTTAAAATATAAAAATTAAATTACTAGTGCTTTTTCCCTGGCACTGGGCTTTCTTCTTTTGGTAGTAATTTTAAGTAAAGTTATTTTGCATTATATAAATTGAATTTAGAACAAATACATATATTTGTAATTATTATTTTCACATTATTATATCTGAAGAAATCTATCCTGAATTGTATACCCCAGAATAGAGCTTAGGGGGCGCTTTAAATAAATGTCTGTTCTGCATGGAGCTGACTGATCTTCTAGCCTCAGTTGGAGTGTGGCTGCCATGTCTAGTCGCCGTGAAAACACGTTGCCTGGGATTTAGGGCGCTAACTGCTAACACTTTAATTTATATTTGCCTACAGACTTGCACGCTGTGAGGTTTACATAGAGGCAGCCATCATGTAGTCTGAGATTGCAGGCTGTCCGTTCACCAGGAGCTGTGACATCACTGAGGCACCGTGGGGGCAGCCATCTTGTAAGATGAACTAATGAGAATTCATTCTGTCATTGTACCTTTAATCGGGGTGACCTCACTGGGCTGCTATTTGTTCAACCTTCAGAACTCCTCTAATTGCATTAAAAAATAAGAATCTGTCTCATACCCAGCACTTGTTTTTGTTCAGTGGGATGAAATGTAATATAAATATATATTATTTCCTCATCGGGTTACCTTCTACATAACTGCACACACAGAGGATAGAGAGGGATGTACCACTTCCCCTTGTGTTTGTTTTATGCTCTTGTTGCAAAAGATTAAGGTTCCAGGTAGGAAACACCTAATTAACCCATTCAGTGCCATGCATTAGTAGTAGACATGCTGAATATTGATCCTGTGTTCTAGGTAGTGGGGGGAAATAGTGGGTTCAGGGTGCAAACGGCGGCTCATTACTGCTGTAGGAAACTGTTGGAGAAACCTAAAAACACCTTATTTATAGGGGTTTTTCTGTAATCTTGTTTTTATTTTAACCCCTTCGTGCACGGAGGTGGTTTTGTACCTGAATGATGAGAACATTATTTTCTGCATTTTCATGAGGTGTCGGTTTCGATGGAGAGACTTAAATACGTCTCCCCATGTTCATCCACAGTAGATCCAATACAAGCTGGATGGAATCCTAGCTGCTTCATCCATGTCAGCGTGGATCTACTAGTAATGGCTGATTCCTCTGTCCCATGGAGGTAGCCTAGGCTGCCCGCCTCATAACAGGCTGGTGACTGTCATCCACGTCCATAATCCCTTCTTCTTTCTTTTTGTTGTTGTTGTAATCTTTATTTAATCAATCCCATAAGAATGAGGTTACGTTACAAGATCTATAAATGCAGCATTTGCCACCATTGTGTGTTTTGTGGCCCTCAAGAACTAATACAGCCTTTACTATGGTGTTATTCCTGATGTAGGGAAACACGTTTTGCGTAGCTTTGGTGCAGTGTTAAATTCTTGAATATATAATACAATATATCTGTGTTTAGCCAGCATTACTTAGAATGTTGGTGCGTCTTTATCATACATTAGTCAGTGGCAGGAGAAGCACAGAGCTTGTCTGACTATCTAGTGCCCTAGTTAACAGATTGTCTTCAAACTACAGATTGGTGGGTGCAAACAGTTGGGGCCAGTGATAACTGACATGCCGTGCATTATCATGCTAGCTTTTTGTCCTCTCGCAAGTCCCCTTTTATATAATCTCTGAGCGCTGTGGAGTAACTGTGGCCGTTTACCTTGAAGTCTGGTCGATGAGTAAAGTTTTTAAAGAAACTTTTTTTATTTTTTTTATTTGGTAAAGCTTTAGTGAAAAGTGTTAGTAAAGTTTCTGATTACTGCTCATTACATGTTTATCATACCTTAAATACCTTAGTGGTGTCTCTAATTGTCGAGCTCGTAGGCTGAATGTTGACTCCACCCAGAAAATGGCTGCTCCCATGTAGGTGACAGGTCATACTGCATTGTTGACTCACTATGTAGTAATTCTGTTTTTTTTTTTTGTTGTTGTACTGTAAAGGACCAATACCTGGGTGTGGTTTAACCCCCTGAAGGTGGCTCTTGGCACATGCTCCACTTGATTTCTTCTTTTTTTTAGTTCTTGTGTATTTTGAGAAGTGACTTTTTTTTCCCCCACAACATAATTCCTGAAACTTCACCAAACATTATACTTCTCTCTGCACAAGTACCTAACATTTAAAGTGTTCCTATTATAGATGCGCTTACCTGTGCCCATTAAATGATCATAACCCAAGGGGGGGGGGTCCAGTCTCCGGTCCTCCCGCTGGGCGAGACCGGCTGAGTGATTAACGGGGGAGGCGGACGGATTGTGAATTTCACTGGCCCAACAGCTCTTACACACAGAGCTCTGATTGGACGGTTGTTTAGTCATCCAGACCGCGATGAGACCAGTGCAATCAAACTTCTTATTTATAGGCCATATCTTCTGCTATAATCTACTTTTACTTGTAAGTTTATAATAATGTGCAGTAATGTCTTATGCTTATCTCTGCATATAGGTGTTTTGTTTAGTTGAGCTTACATCTTACTTTGTCTACTTCCCCTTACAGGGGCTGAGTGCTGAAATTTGGTGCTATAGAATTTATGCAAATCATGACAAATATATGAAGTCTTATAGTTACTATATTCCTTTAAATAACAATGTCTGTAACTTCCTGGTCCGTTAACAGTCCTGGAAACCCTCTGTGTGATCTAGAACAGGAGTATAAACACCCTAACAATGGGGCGGGGGGGGGCAGTCGCTGGAGAGATCCAGCCCTGGCTTTTGTGCTGTAATCTGCTGTGACTCAGCCACTCTCTTAATGCAAACAAAACCGTCTTTACCGGACAGTTACTGATGGGGCTGCTGAGCCCCCCCTTCCTGTGCAGCTGCGCTCAGCGGTGCTTAATGGTGCAACGGTGCAATGGTGCATTCCTCCACTTGTCAGGGGCTCTGTGTTGTCTTCCTGCAGGGGATTTACAGGGAATGTACCAGGCTCTGCAGGTGACCGTGAGAACGCTGCGTGTGGCTCTAGTGAGTCACATCACTTCTTGCAAGGTGTGTGTGTAATAAATATATATATATATATATATATATATATATATATATATATATATATATATATATATATATATATATATATATATATATATATATATATATATATATATATATTTGGGGCAATTCACATTCAATCCAGACTTCTTTTTTTTTTTTTTTTTTTTTTTTTTTTTTCCTCCCTTTTAATTCACGTAGCCCGGTCGATCATTGTCCTTTTCTACTGCTCTCTGGTGGAAAAATTAACCTATTACAGGAGAACTCCAGGTAGATAGACATGTTTCTCCCCATCAGACTAGTTGAAACCTGGGGTACTTTTATTTCTAAGTATCTACTTGTGAGCTGCATATTTCTGCTCACATGTATGTGATCAATTTGAAAGGATAGTAGTCTAACCCACCCCCACAACTAACCTGGTCAGACACCCAGAACTGGTGTCGGGTATGTACTCGTAGAAGGCGATAAATTTAGTTGCGGCAGCTTGTTGGCACAGTTGTTAGCATTGCTGTCGGACAGCACTGGGGTCATGAGATCGACCAAGGGCCTCTCTGGTGTGGAGTTTGTATGTTCTCCCAGTGTTTGCGTGTTTCCTCCGGGTGCTCTGATTTCCTGCTACACTTTCAAAAACCTATTGATAGATTGGCCGCTGACTGCAAATAACGGATCCCAATATCTACGTCTGGTGGGGAATTTAGACTGTAAGCTCCCTGGGGCAGCAGGGACTGATGTGAGTGACATTCTCTGTACAGCGCTGCAGAATTGATGGCGCTATATAAATAAATGATGATATTTTTCCAGCACAAGCAGCACAAAAAATGTGTTTGTAAATCATCTTCTCAATTGAGATAACCTTTGAATGGACAACGGTTTAGAGATGTAAATATACAGGAAGTAATAGTCATTCGTACAGTATACCCCGTGCACATGTCTTACTGAATGTTTTTATCAAAGAATTTAGTAGAAATATTTTAAATATGCTTTAGTTTGTAATGAATGAGAGCCTAGTGGGCTGCACTGGTACGTGTATAATGTATGTGAGCATTGCATGTGTACACAAGTCTGCTCTGGTATCTGTAGCAGGACCTGCGTGTACGCGGTATCCATGGGAAACACATGAGTCACTCACTACCTATGCAGCAGGGAATTCCCCACCTCCTCTTCCCCGATCTACGCCCACAGCTCGTTGCATTACTACTTGTACTCCAGCCGTACAGTTTGGGAATGGTGTGTAACGTCCCTGTGACTGGGATGTCAGGAATGCTGGCTGAGGAGAGGCCATGGATCTAGTACAACGAGGACACCCTTGCTGAACCAAGGTTAGAGAGGTCTTTAAAGTGGACCTACGCACAGCGGAGGCAGCCATTTTGTCATGGTCGACTGAACCTCCGTTCTCTAGGAACCAGACATGGCTGAGGCACTACATGACCAAGTATTCAAGAGGCAGCGGTGCCTACACTGCATGAATATTGGTGCCACCCACAATATGGCTACCTCCACCAAGTGTATGTGACCGGTTCACTTTCAAAGGTCTCTAATCTTGTTTCTAGTATTCTAGTCACCTTGTAAGGGATGTGAAGCCCACAACATGGCTGTCGTCTTTGGTCAAGTAAATTTTTAGTGGACTATCCACCTCTGCCCCCGCCACTCCCCCCTTTCACACTCTAGAGTGACACCATTAGCTGAGCCAGAACGAATATCTTATCAGAATATAACTGGGACGTTTTATTTCGCACGAGCTCCCATTTAGGTTATTATGATTTAATAAATAAAAATGTAATGTGTCTAATGTGATTGGATGGTGAAGCCTTCATTCGCTGTGATAGTGGTTTAGATCAAAGGTGGGGATTTAGGTGTGGGACCTCTACATGAGGGGGTTATGATATGGAGGGTGAGGTGGCCAAAATAGATAATATGGAAGTATATAAATAAAATAAAAAGCTAGGCTAAGTAGACTTCTGGGTAATGGCATTTACATGGCAGCCTCTCATGTTTGTGTTTTACCCAGAATTAGGGGGATCTTAGACACCAATGCACCCACTCCTGGTATAATAGTATCCATTATATCATCACTGTATTCGTTGGTCCCAACCAGCTGGGGGGAGTTAATATGACAGAGTACGCGGTGAGTGTGAGGATGCGCCACCATGTTCTAGAGTGCGCTGTGTGAGCGCACAGACACTATGGGGGTAATATTAGGGTCAGGGTCATTCCTGGAGTAACAATGAGAAGACAGCGCGTTCTGTACGTCGTTCACACTGACTCGTAGACTCTGCTGTCAGACTGCGTGTTTAAGGTAGACAGACGGATTATACTTTCCAGATGTGGAATACATCGTAAACTGCTTGTACAATGTTTTGCAATCCAGTTTTTTTGTTGTTTTTTTTTTTTTTCCCCTCTTCCAATTTGTATAAAACCTTATAACCCATCGCTGGTGTTTATAATAATGGATGTGAACGTTTGGCCGGTGCCAAGTGCTCTGTCTGTTGGTGGGAGAGCAGCTGTCTGTGGGTTACTAAGGAGATGTTCCTGTCTCATTAGCTCCAGTGAGAAAGGGTTTATGCAGAAGAAATGCGTTGTACCTGCAGGCTGTACCCCAGGGGTGCGCAGCATCGGCAGTGAGGGTCTATCGGCCGCCCGGTGGCTGGCATTTGTCAAAGCTTTATGACTGCAGCATTACATAGTTTTTTTAAAGTGTTTTTAGAAGACCAGTATGAGTTTAAAAAAATAAATATTAACCTTTTCTTTAGGCTACATACACAATGCGTTTTATGTATGCTTGTGATATGCGTTTAAAATGCGTCTACAAACTGCGTGCCTCTTGTTTTGTAAAGATGCGTCTGACAGGTTATTTTGTTTAAGCCATGCTGCTGTCGAAACTCATATGTTAATGCTTCTTCAATCCATCTCATTGTGCTGAGATGGATGTAAATCTTCGGCATTGAAACGCGTCGGGCGCATGCAAACGAAATACATGTTAGAAACTTTTTGAACCTCTAGGAAGAGTAATGATTTGTCCTCTGGGTCCTTCTGCAAACACCCATTGAGGTAAACACCAGGCTTGTTTTATTTACACTGCCAAGTTCCACTAAATATTATTTAGAGAAAAGAACTAATAATTTAGTGTAATATCCTTAATGTGGGATGGCATGTCCACCTTACACATGATGAATTCCTGTCCCGCAGAGCTTACAATCTAGCAACTCTGCAACCAACATCCGAGTGAATGAATCGTATTCTCCATTTAAAGCGATGTTCATAATCCTCATTTTTGTTGTGGTCATTTTTTATTCTAATTCATGTAGATTTATTGAAAAGATTTTAAACAAAATACAAACAGTAATTAAATTAAAGCTGAAGGTTGACTGACTAACAAACAAGAGGTACCTTAATATAAGTGCACAGGATCCATAGCAGTAACATTAGAAGCATGTAATATAATATATACCATATAGATAAGAACGCCACAAAACATCCATAACCGGATTTACTAGAATCTGTGTAAGAAAATGCTGTGAAATTACTTATGCAGAATGTAGGAAATCACCAGTTACAGAGGAGTTCTCTACACCTGAGGTACAAATACAGGGCGGACATCTTGAGAGGTCTCTTATTACGCTGGGCACCCTGAGATCCAATCGGTCTGTCCAAGATCACTGCGCCAACCTCCAATAGGACCATGGCGACTAGTGTATTATATGTATGTAAGGTATTTTACTGGTATATGTGACACGCTCCAGACTTAGTGTGTCGTTCACCAAGGTAATTACACATAAGTTATACTTCAGGCTAGTCTCCGTGGAGGCCGCCATATTGGACACCCCAAGAATGCATAATAAAATCTAAATATTCGGAAAGGCTCTCTTCATATAAGGCCACATTTATGCTATATGTTAATTGCAGGTGTTGTGCAACTACAAGCCCCAGCATGCTTTGCCAGCAGATAACCAGCTGATTGGTGGCAAGGTATGGTGGGACTTGTAGTTTCACAACACCTGGACAGCCACAGGCCATGGATTTTCGGTAGGCTCTTAATGCCCCATCTTGCCGCACTAGTGCCCATATTTGCACACCTATTTCTTTCAAGATGGCGGTATGGACATGTTCTGAGGTAAAGTTCAAAACTCTATGCTGACAGGATCTGTCCTTTTTTATTGTTGTTTCAAGGACCTGAAAAGTCACATACCAGCCAGAAAATCATTGTTTTAGTAAAGAATTCGGATATAACTGACTTACTGGAAACAGGTCTGACCACTTCCACCTCAGTATACATTACTGTCGTCCTTCTGGGGCAGAGTAAGGGGCACGGTGTTTACTGTCACTGTAAATGTTTAAACTGGAAGTTACTAGAATATTAAGTAAAAATTGTGCCACGTATAGATTGGGTGTGATTACGAATAGCAGCTATCTTTAACTATTTTCCCAATCCCATAAAAAATTGTATAAAAATTACTAGTAGAATATTAGAAGTAGTAGAATATTGCATTTTGAATGGTTCTTTTTTTTTTTTATTATTCATTTTTTATATCATTTGATATTTATGTACTTGTCCAATAATGTCATTTTTAAATAAAGTAAAAAAAAGGGCCTCAGTGCACCTTAATATATAAGTCCCTTTCCTTGGGCTACGCAGGATCAGCGCTCCTCACTTGTCTAGACTGGGAGGGGGGGGGGGGTTCTCTCCTGGGCAGATGGGGATAGGGGACTTTCAATTTAGAAATGTGAAAATAAAAATGACCACCCAGTGTAATTACTCTTTAAATTAAAAAATATAATATCTCTGGTGGTTTAAAGTGTATCACACAGTGTCATTTTGTGGGCCAAACCATTATTGATGTAAACGCAGTCTGTCCGTTCAGTAGTAATAAGTGCCTCATGAATCCTGGTTCTAAAAGTGCCTCCGTGATGTCACGGTCTCCTAGGTAATGTATTGTCTGGCTTCCTGTCTCTTAGAAAATGGCTGCCTTCGGTTTGTGCAGACGACTGGTGCTCTTTAAGATTATTCTGTATGCGTGATCGATGGTTGATAACGCCTGTTGATGATTCTGCATAAAGAGCCTCATTTCTCTACACACTTGTCTTTATGACTACGGCAGTGTGGCTGATTTGTCCGTGTTATATAGAGGCCATAATGGCGCCAGCCTCTGGTTATGGGAAGTGGTCGTCAATGGACGCTAATGGACACTGTGTTCTCTCTCTGCAGGGGCGGTGGGGCGGTAGCCACAGGGCAGGATGCCGCCTGGAGTATACTGCCCAGGGGACTTCTGGGTCAAAGAGGAGAAGCAGAACATTTTAGTGGATTTCCTGCTACCAACTGGCATTTACCTCAACTTTCCTGTGCCATGCAATGACAGCCTTGGGAATATCAAGAAGGTATGAAGACCAGTCCTCATGTGTTACATGGTGCAAAGTATTTTCCTGTCCAGTACGACCATTGTTTCATACACTGATAGTATAACGTGACTGTTTTACATTATTATAATGAAAATCCAGGCAAAGGGGTCACTGAGCACGCACACACACACACACACACACACACACACACACACACACACCTTACATCTGGTGGCTTTCATAAGTTTATCACATTATTAGGTTCACACCAAATTCAATGGAATTTCGAGACCCCTAATGCAGTGTTTGCAGCCTATCCATTCACCAAGAACAGTGCCTCGTGCCTCAGTGAGGCCACTTGTTGCTTGTGATGTGATAGGCTGCATTTTTATGAATATTGGTTCAGGCATGAACTTGTTTACTGCTGACCAATCTGCTGCTGTGATTGTAAACAGCCCCCCCCCCACTTATGCCATTGTTGCACTAAATTGTATAAACGCTGCACCCCAGGATAGAGGCCACACCCCGTTCTGTTAGTTTCCTCATGTATGTTTGTTCACATTGGACTTTTCACCTACATGTTTAAGGGTCCTGGTCTTACTACGCGAGTTCAAACCCCCTCTCCTCCGTTTTGTTCCGTCCCCAGCTACTATGGCAGCGGGCGCAGCAGGAGCCCCTCTTCCACACCCTTGGGTCCCCCTCATCCTATGTCTTCACCTGCATCAACCAGACGGCGGAGCAGCAGGAGTTGGAGGATGAGCAGAGGCGGCTGTGTGATATTCAGCCTTTCCTACCGGTCCTGAGGCTCGTCGCCAGGGAGGGCGACCGGGCGGAGAAGTTACTCAACTCCCAGATCAGCCTGCTCATTGGCAAAGGTGAGGGGGGAGGGTGTATGTGTATGGGTGGGGTTTGGGGGTAGAGAGACAGAGTGTGTGGGGGGGTGAGGGTGTGTATGGTTTGGAGTGGGGGGGCTTCAGAGCTCTCATGCGGGTCCATATCTGTGGCCTCCAATGCATCCTCTGTTGCACCCAATATCTGTGGAGTGATAACAATTATGTAATGAAGATCTGCAATATGCTTCTAGAGTCGTGTACAAGTCTCCTTAGAGAACTTAGATTTCTAACACAGCAGTGGGGACAGGTTGATTAGGAATCCTTGTTGTGTCAGCGGTTTTGTTTTGTGTGTTTTGTTCCACAAAATGTGCATTGTGCTTGTAAGGAGTATTGAGTGAACGTATTGTCTGTTCTGTTTTTATCCGATGGTCTGGTCTGCACAGACTGGCCACATGTATGTTCATCTTTACTTCCTGTTTCTTAGGTCTCCATGAATTTGACTCTCTACGCGAACCAGAAGTGAACGATTTCCGCAGCAAAATGCGTCAGTTCTGCGAAGAGACGGCCGTACGGCGGCAGCAGATGAGCTGGGAGAGCTGGATGGAATCTAATTTCCCTCTTCAGCTGGAACATTCCTCCAAATTGTTCACCAAATCCCCCCAGAGCAAGACCCTCATGATCAACATCAAGTTTCAGAGTAGTGAGGTAGAAGGGTGCCCCGGGCTCTACTCCTGGTTTGTTGCTTATTCTCGGCCTTACGTTGCAATTTGTTTGTGGTCTACAGGAGAGCTTCACGCTCCAGGTCTCCCCGCGAGACCTTCCCATCAGCGTTGTCCGCCTGGCACTCAGGAAGAAGTCCAATGTGTCCGGCCAGCCCTGTACGGTACGCCCAGAAGAATACACCCTACAGATCAACGGTTTGCTGGAGTACATCTACGGCAACTACCCTCTGTGTCAGTTCAAAGTAAGTGCGATGACCAGTGACCGTTCAGTCTGGGATCATTCTGGCTGGGCCAAGTTACAGCCCCCGTGTCGGACTTTGTACAACTTGAACAAGTCCTAGCAGCCAAACGTAGTGTAACATCCTGAAACTCCTAAAGTGACATCAAACAGTGAATGGGAAACTCTGTTTCCTGATCACAGAGAAGCAGCTGCATGAACACAAGTGTTTCCCATGTCCGTGTGAATCACCGTTACCCATTCATTGTTAGATGTTGCTACAGGAGTGTTAGAACTTCTCAGACCTTAGTGGGTTCTCTTCCTCTGTAACAATAACAAATATCGAGAGGAGTCTATAAATTTATTAGGATCCAGTGCCTCATTCATGTGAATTGACTTTACTCTCTCAATGTGTGGATGTAATTTGATTCACCTGGTATTCTGGGTTAAGTCTATCTGACTTTTATTTCATTTTTTTTTTTCCACATATGAATTAAGTGGGACTATTTGTTCTATTGGCGACGATGGTTACGTTGAGGCGTTTGTATGATGGCACGGGCTGAAATGCACAAGTTAATCATGTTTGTTCGGTCATGTTTCAGCACATCAGCCAATGTATTAAAAAAAACTACACCGTTCAGCTCACCCTCGTGACCGTATTCTCCACGTTACCCAATCAGGAGGGCGATTCCACAATCCTCAGCTCCAAAATACGACACAAACCCCCGCCGCTACCTACTAAGAAGGTGAGTCTAGAAGTCCACGTACAATGAGCTCTGTAACCCCAATCCCCACGATTCCCCCTGACGGATTTGCTCTGTCCCCTCTCTCAGCCACATCACTGTCCGCTATGGAAGCTGGAGAAGCCGTTCTTTTTGAAGCTCCTGAATGCATTTAACGTGAACGCAGATGAGGGTCTAAAGGTGAGGAACCAGATTATTACATACGGGTGACGTTTAATGTCTGCAGACCGGAAATAAAAATTGACAGGCCCGCCACGTGTAATGTGGTTTAAAGCCACGGAATACAGCAACCAATGACCCACCAAAGGGTTGAGTCCGGCGCTCACAGGAGAAGGCAGATGAATATAAATCAAAGGCAACTGTGTAAATCGATATCCTTAGGATAAGCTAATTCCCCTGCAGCTCTTTAAGAGCCTATTAAAACCCTATGAAATATAAGAACACCTGAAATAAATGGCGCTGAGGAAAGTAGCCAATAACATATATAGAAGTGTATAATAAATATTTAATCAAAAGGAGAAATAGTTTTTTTTTTCAATCACAAATTAATAATTTAATACATAGCACTGTAAAATAAACACACAAAATTTGTAAAAACTATATTCTAATAGTATGACTACTATGAAAGGCTCCCTAACTCAGGAGCGCAAATCACGTAGTACAAAAAAAAAAATCTAGAGTCCAATAAGTCCTCTTTTGGGGCCCTCTATGGAAATAATTAGAGAATCCGGAAATCCTCAGATGGTATCATGTATATGGAGAAACGGAAGTTTATATCATTAGAGGTAGAAAGTTATAATAACTTTATAGTCAAAATTGTGTTCAAAGTCATCGACAATTTTATTTATTTTTTTATTATGAAGTAACTGTCCTCATAGAACCTTTGCTTAAAAATAGATTGTTACGTGATTTTGAATATAGAACATACACATTCTCCTGAACCAATTTATTTGCATTTGGAATACATCTTACCTTTTGGTTCTAGAGATATCTTGCCAAAAACATCAGATTGGGGTAATTACTACTTGTTTTGTCTCTTGATTGAGCATCAGCATCTCTATAATTGTGACTGTTACATCCTCTCTCTGATATATAGTTGACTGTGTTTAGAGGGAAATGTCATGTGAGATACCAAAGATTGAAGAGGACCACTAGCGGAATCCTCAATCATAAATGGAGGACAGTGGTTCCTTCCTCAGTCACTCTCGACCTCTTGGTTGTGTGATAATAGAGATGTCCTACGTAGGAAGGGTCTTCCATCGTCTCTGTACCATTCAAGTTATTTGTCTCTGGCAGCTGTTGGTCCAGTGTGGCCTCTACCACGGCAATGAGCTCCTGTGCAAGACAGTGGCCAGCAGCGAGGTCAACGCCTCTTCGGAGCCACAGTGGCAGCAGACACTAGAGTTCGATATCACGGTCTGTGATCTTCCTCGTATGACCCGGCTCAGCCTCGCTCTGTATGCGGTCGATAAGTCCAAGAAAGCAAAGTCTTCCAAGAAGAAGTCCAAGAAGACGGTGAGTGTCCTGACGTTTGGCCGGGTGTCCGTGGTGTCCTGGTCTTTGTAGTGACCATGTTATATCTCTGATCTGTGCAGGATTGCCCCATAGCCTGGGTGAACACCATGTTGTTTGACTACAAGGACATGCTGAAGTTTGGAGAATACTCTCTCTGTATGTGGTCCTCACTTCCAGGTAATGTGCTGTACACGTGGCTCAGTCTAAATCTCCGTCTGATAATTACTATGTAGATCTATAGGGCTCTGACGGTTGGATCTATAAATATCCCTCAGTAGAACGGACCACGGAACTTGGTTCTATTGGAGGTGAGAAGTGACCAGTACTAATGTGGCCAATCAGAGGGAAGCTTGATCTTTGGGGGATTGTATGCGAAGTTTGGATACTCCTGAATGCTAGAGAAATATATACAAAACTAAATTTACCTCACCAGAGTATACACCTTACAAATATCTCCAATGTGGACCTGCTCGGGGCGGCAGCTAGGTCATCTGGTCCAGTTTGCAGCCTATCCAATTTCTCGGAGCCGGTGACATCACTGAGGTGAGGCCCAATAGCGGTGAGGCCCGGCTGACCGTCACGAGATATTGGTTCCTGATGAATTGACAGGTTACATTCTCATCAGTGTTGGTTCAGCCACAGATCTGCTGCCTGCACTGCATGTAAATGACCGGTCTTTGTCCACCTCGCGATCATTGTAATCTGGTTTCATAAATTCAGATATAGAAGAGTAATTTATGGTATAAAAAAATAGTTCTTTCATTACATCTGGTACATTGCTGCCGGTGTTTGTATTCTGACATTGATACAAAGAACACGATAAATACAGCTGGTCAGACACGTAATATCAGATAATTGTCCTTCTAACATGGTGACCGCAGTGCCGGATAATGACCTTATAGTCTCCGGCCATCGTCAGACCACACTGACGGGCAGCGGTGATACCGCGGGTGACCCTCATGCACCCAGATTGATGACGATCCTGTGGCTCGGTCTGACTAATGACCGGCTGACTGTGTCACAGATCAGATGTTACTTACCTGCTCCTTGTACAGAGAGGGATCTGCTGCATCTTATGTTCTTCTCTCCACTGTAGATGAGAAGGGAGATCTGCTGAACCCGATGGGCACCGTCCAGTGTAACCCTAATACTGAGAGTGCGGCAACCCTCAAAATCTCCTTTTTCAGCATGTCTGATTACCCGGTGTTTTATCCCTCTATAGATAAGGTAGGTGACGAGGGGCACAACGTGTGACCCCCCCCCCCCCCCCCCCCCCCACATACTGTGCTGTAGATCTGCTCTCTGTAGGTGAAGGTTTGATTGACGTATGTATAACATTACAGCATTGTATCTGTGCTAGGAGGGGGGGGGGACGCGGTTCAGTGGGTGAAGTAGGAACGTCACAGACTTGTATTGGGGTGATCTCTAGATCAGTGATGGACAATGAGCGGCCCCTGGCTCCTTCCTGCTTTACAGTCACATCTGTATGTTATAGCGTATAACATACCCGCTGATGGTATTACAGGTAGGAGTCTCCTGCATTAAATGTATAATTTTATCTTATTTCTGAGATTTGTTGATGTGTGGCCCTAGTGAGGGTTACTGGGCCCCTATGTGGCCCCTGATGTGTGTCAGGTTGGTCGTCACTGGTATAGATACTGTGGAATCCTTGGTTACCGGGAAGACGGTAGGTGATGGTGATGCTTTATTAGAGGGAGAAATATAACATTTATGGGAATTCATCCCTTCGTTTTCTATTTGCCCTATATATTTCTCTTATGTGAATAAGGGCTGAATGTACAACATATTCTTGTTATATGAATTCACCTAATTTATATGGTGATGCTAGTAAGTGTGATCAGAGCAAACCATCATGTACAGTTCTGTTGTTTGCCTTCTCTTTCTCCATAATCTTATCTTTTAGAACGTCATTGGGGTTATGGTTATGACAGTGGGTGTGGCCTGGTCTAAGTCAAAAGGTAGCCTGTATGGTACATTCCCCTGTTGAGGCTGCTCTCCTGTCTAATATGCTCTTATTTATGTCTCATCCACTACTTAGTGTAACAGTGTAGTAATGCGGGGAGCAGACCTGTCTGTGGCAGCCTCTGAGGTAGATTCAGTGACTGCGGTTTACATGTCAGACCGTCCATCTCAGTCCTCTGTCTTTTACCTTTAGATCCTGGAGCTGGGCCGGCTTGGAGAAGTGAACAATGCGACTCTAGATGAGGTAACTCACCCAGCATGTCCGTCGTTCATAGTCAGTGTGTGTGGTCTGATCCTCCCCCTTGTTATATCTAATGCCTCACATCGTAATAGCAAAACCGTCACCTGCAGGTTTTTAGAACACCATCCAGCCGTAATGGTAGAACCCAAGAACAAAACAGATGAGGAGGGGGGGGGGGGGGGGGGGGGGGGTGGTGTGTGTGGGGGGGGGGGGGGGCACACATATTATAATCGTATTACCTATCTCATAGTCTGGCAATTATCTTTCTTTATTGCCCACTATATAAAAGAAAACGGACAACTCTCCAATGATTCTTCCCTTAGCAACTTCTACGCAGTTCATGCATCTCACATAGCGTGCCCCAAATTCTATTCTGCAAATCTGACAGCAGTTCCTAGTATGTTTGCCTTATTAAACGTTTGGTCTTATAGTGTGGTCTTAATACAATTTGTGTGTCAAGTTTTCTTGAGTTTTCTTTTCCGCCCTTTAGGATTTTTTTTATTTTTTTTTATTTTAAAAAAAATAAATATTTTATAATGGGACGAAATATTTTCCATTGTGTATTGTAGTACAGTATTGTGTTATCATATTGGGTGAATACATGCTCTGACACTAGGGGGCGCTGTGAGAGGTATCTGGCCCAGAGTCACCTCTACTTGGAGTGAAACAGAGGCAATTTTTATGCAATCACTTGTAGTGTCTGCAGATCGTTCCCCTTTTCCGTCCCCTCCAGCACACAGTAATGTCGTGGCTGTACAGGAAGAACAATTAGTTACTCCATTGTATGTCAGTCTTGTTCCGTCCAGCTTACTGACGCTCATCATCACGGCTGTGATTGAGGGCATCAGGAAATTACACCAGAATGTAGAATCTATACAAGCGACTGATGTATATTAAAATATCTATGTTGATTTTTCTATAAAAGTTACTGAATAATCTGACAGATGGTTGAGGAGTGAATGGAAGATCAGCACTAAATTCAAAACACACAAAGTGAAAAATCTAAATTTATTTTCAAGTTGCTTAATTCATGTCCGGGAAGGATATTGATTGGCATTTAAGGGGGGCATGCTGTGTCCTTTTCTCCCAGCTTTAACGTGTCCCAGGCAATCCATAATAACCGTGATAATGATGCACCCGGTGTGTCCCTGCGCTCCACGTGATTACCCCCCACGTAGTCCGTTGTCTGAGCGGACAGATCTGGGTCACTGCTACGAGATGACTAACATCAGGTGTCTGTGTTCCGGTTCCCCCCCCTCTGCAGCGACAGCAGCTCCAGGAGATCGTGGAACGGAAAGGCCAAGTGGAGCTGTACGAGCACGAGAAGGAACTTGTCTGGAAACTGCGTCACGAAATCAAAGATCATTACCCAGAGGCCCTCCCCAAACTACTGCTGACCACCAAATGGAACAAGCACGAGGATGTTGCACAGGTATAGACCAGAGTCCGACCCGATATCAACTGAAAATCACATAGGAGGAAGCGTAGATCCCGGAAGACGTCAATCGTAAATAATGTCTCTTGTTGTGTCTCCAATAGATGGTGTATTTACTGCAGATGTGGCCTGAGCTGCCCGTCCTCACAGCCCTGGAGTTATTAGACTTCAGCTTCCCTGATCGATACGTGGGATCGTTCACAATGAGTTGCCTGAAGAAATTGACGTAAGTGCAGCTCTCGTGGGTTCCAGTGGCTGGTGCTCCATGCGCGGTCGCTCAGGCACCAGATGGCTGACTAAGCTGGTTTGAAGTAGTAGGTGGTCTGGTGGATTGGGTTGAGAACTTAATGGTTGGATATAGACGCGAGTCCTCACTAGCCTGGGGTGAGTAAAACTGTAGTTGACCCTAATTTGGTTCCTCCATAGGAACGAGGAGCTCCGTCAATACCTCCTGCAGCTGGTACAGGTTCTCAAGTATGAATCCTACCTGGACTGTGAACTGACAACGTTCCTCCTGGAAAGGGCGCTGATCCACCGCAAGATCGGACACTTCTTGTTCTGGCACCTTCGGTAAGAAGTCACTTAATACACAATGATGATGGCACCATCAGAGAGTGCTCGTTTGTCTATGGAGAAAGCGTTGACCGATTGGCCGGAGGGTACCTGAAAAAATAGCAGTTTATTCAGTTGTAATTGGCCTGTTGACGTCTCTACTTCGGAGCCTCCAAATTCTCAGCCTAGTTTCCTCTTCATTCCCTCTAGGTCCGAGATGCACGTCCCGGCGGTGGCTTTAAGGTTCGGACTCATTCTGGAGGCGTATTGCCGGGGGAGTACCTACCATATGAAGGTTCTTATGAAGCAGGTAGGATTATAATGGCGATGCATCTCAATTGTTGTAACTGAACTTATACAGATGTTTTTGGTACAGTGCTATGACGGTCCTTGTACTACTTATACAGATGTTTTTGGTACAGTGCTATGACGGTCCCTGTACTACTTATACAGATGTTTTTGGTACAGTGCTATGATGGTCCCTGTACTACTTATACAGATGTTTTTGGTACAGTGCTATGATGGTCCCTGTATTACTTATACAGATGTTTTTGGCACAGTGCTATGATGGTCCCTGTACTACTTATACAGATGTTTTTGGTACAGTGCTGTGATGGTCCCTGTACTACTTATACAGATGTTTTTGGTACAGTGCTATGACGGTCCCTGTACTACTTATACAGATGTTTTTGGTACAGTGCTATGATGGTCCCTGTACTACTTATACAGATGTTTTTGGTACAGTGCTGTGACCGTCCCTGTACTACTTATACAGATGTTTTTGGTACAGTGCTATGATGGTCCCTGTACTACTTATACAGATGTTTTTGGTACAGTGCTATGATGGTCCCTGTACTACTTATACAGATGTTTTTGGCACAGTGCTATGATGGTCCCTGTACTACTTATACAGATGTTTTTGGCACAGTGCTATGATGGTCCCTGTACTACTTATACAGATGTTTTTGGTACAGTGCTGTGATGGTCCCTGTACTACTTATACAGATGTTTTTGGTACAGTGCTGTGATCGTTCCTGTACTACTTATACAGATGTTTTTGGTACAGTGCTGTGATGGTCCCTGTACTACTTATACAGATGTTTTTGGTACAGTGCTATGATGGTCCCTGTACTACTTATACAGATGTTTTTGGTACAGTGCTGTGATCGTTCCTGTACTACTTAATGGAATGTTTTCCAAATAGAACCTCCCCTCAGTAAACACATATGGTTGGCACTGGTGGGCCAGCATGATGTGTGATGGTTCATCCCACCAGGACACTAATGAGTTAAGTACAATGGACTCCACCCTCCACGCTATACTCCAGTACATGTTTCTGTACTGCCTGGAATGTCCCATGATGCATCTGTCCACTAATACTTCCGTAGGACAAATCTGACTTTCATTCTCAACAATCTCGGCTATGGCTTTTGGTTCAGCCTGAAATATATCGGTCTCCCCTGTGTGCAGGTGACGGACACATTATATAACTGACTTTTCCCTTAAACAAACAATACAGTAAAATTTGCAATTAGTTGTAATTAAAAACAAAAAACCTCCCTATAGTTTTGTAGTCCTTCTATAGAGATATTTACCTGCGTTGTCCTCTAAAGAAGCAGCCGGGGAGAAGGGGAATCATTTGATCTTTCACCTGAAACTTAGGGGCTTTTCTGTTATGCGATACTCTGTGCATTTTAATGAACAACTAATTGCAGGCAGTGTCAGTGCATCTCTGCCCCCTGCTGGACAAGTGTCAGTACTGCACCCTGCTTTGTCTGTTTTGGAAACCGAAGAAGTACTTACTTATTTTCTTGTAGATTGTGACTTACAATTGTTTTGTTAATGCCCTCTCTGCTTGCAGCATGGGTGTAGATGGTGACCATGCAGAGCTATAGTTTTATTTAGTTGGGGTGGAGTGTCGCAGATTATATTCGCCGTACCTGGAATGACTTGGAGATGGTTTTGTCATCTACCTTCAGAACCCTGTGTAATAAGAGGGTTTCCTAAACCAGCAGTAACATCTCTGTATTTACCAGCCTCAGGCAGGGTGAATATTTCAATAAGGTGGGTGGTGCATGCTGGGTAACCAATCACATGCTGCCTTCTCAAGCTGCATTAAATCATAATCCACTATCTGGCTACAGAATGGCCTGGATGGTGTGTGTGTTCAGTATAGCTTACACAAGGTGATCGTGCAAGGACTGTAAGCGTTGTGTCTGGTACAATTCCTTTTTCTTGTTTTTGCTTAAAATAGAGTAAAGGGGTTTGAATCGTGTGGGTTCCAGGTGGGTGTCAACATCTAATCTCACACCGCTTTGCATAACAGTTGCCCCATCCTCTAATTAGATGACATTGCTGGTATTAAAAGAATAAAGCAGTTTCAGGAATGGGGAGGAAGAGGGTTTGTTTTTTGTTTTTTTTTGTTTTTAAGAAGCTCAGAATTTTATTTCCATAATTGTATTAGTTCCGTCAGGTCATTCTGTGTAAGACGTTTTATTCACGGTCTCTGCTGGTAACTGACCTGTTTGATCTTGTGTGGTGCAGGGAGATGCTCTGTCCAAGCTGAAGGGTCTCAATGACTTTGTGAGGTCCAGCGTCCAGAAGACCACCAAGGCCCAGGCCAAGGAGGCGATGCACATGTGTTTGCGGCAGGACACCTACCTGGAGCCTCTGTCCCACATCTACTCCCCTCTGGACCCCAACCTCATTCTGACGGACGTGTGGTGGGTACAATATGGGCAGGAAGATCCGATTATACATGAAGGAGGTCCGCAGCCTCGTTCCTCTGTTTTGGGTTTTAAATAGCAGAAATGTAATCTGCACATTGAGCCTGAGTGTAGGGACATAAGGTGCCTAAACCATTCTCTTAAATGTGTAATTTCCCAGTACAACACCATTAAACTTCAATTTCCAGGCAACCAAATGGTCCTCTTGTAATATCGGAGTTGTAGGTGGTTTGGTATTTATAGGTTTCTACAGAAGATAGAGAAGCGCATCTTGGGCAGTAACATCCTGTCCTGTGCTCCTTCCTGTAATCTCTGTACTATGGAGACTGATAGTGGGAGGGGGACGGTCCACTGCTGTCCCTATTCCCCCCCCATCACTTCTCTCTCGCCAGAAGGGGGGAGGATGCCCCTGGTTATATAGATGGGTCGTTTGATGTTTATAATCCCATCCCATGATAACTAATATCTAGGACCTCACTAGGTCGGTGCCTTTTCCTGACACCGGTTCTTGAAATCCAACCATTGAACTGTACAAGTTAGATGTAAGGAGCAGTGCGGGCTGGTGGGCTGTTATTTAAGTCAGGGGGCTGCGTCCTGTATGCATCCATCGTCTTAGTAACCCGTCTTGTTGTCAGTGTGGAACTTTGCACTTTTATGGAGTCCAAAATGAAGCCGCTTTGGATTGTCTACAATAACGACCTGTTGGGTGGCAGCAGAGTCGGAATCATCTTTAAGAATGGAGATGGTAAGACCGGTTCCATGGGGCCATGTGAGATCGGGGAGGGGTCTGTATTCTGTGAAACATTTACATAATGTCCTCTGATCTCGGCAGACTTGCGGCAGGACATGCTGACGCTACAGATGATTAAGCTGATGGATGTTCTGTGGAAGAAGGAGGGCTTGGATCTCAGGTAAGGTAACTAGCGTTCTGTGGATGCAGTCATACAAAGGCTGCTGGCCATAGGTCCGGAGAGCAATAGCCAATAATACTTAAGTGTTCTAGAGGTGGAGATGGGCCTGTCAATCTATATATTAACAGTTTCAAGTAGTACTTTATGTTTTAGCGGAGGTGCACCTTGTGGTCAGTGTAGGTAACTGCACTGAAGAGATCACATTAGTTCTGTATTATTCTGTTGTGAAGGAGGCTGGACATTTAGGGCTAGATTTACTAAGCTGCGGGTTTGAAAAAGTGGAGATGTTGCCTATAGCAACCAATCAGATTCTAGATATCATTTAGTACTTTCTACATAATGACAGCTAGAATCTGATTGGTTGCTATAGGCAACATCCCCACTTTTTTAAACCCGCAGCTTAGTAAATATACCCCTCAGACTTATAACTTGAGTATGTGACCCCCTCTTTCTATCCTTGCAGAGTGACCCCTTATGACTGCCTATCAACAGGGGACAAGACCGGTCTTATTGAGGTCGTCATGCAGTCCGACACCATCGCCAACATCCAGCGAAACAAGAGCAACATGGCGGCAACTGCAGCGTTCAATAAGGACGCGCTGCTGAACTGGTTAAAGAGCAAGAATCCAGGGTGTGTAACGGGAGTTGTGGGCGCAAGATGCGTTTATCAATCGCACAGGCTTCTACTGGTGACTGCTGCATCTGATGATACAGGGACTAGTGAGATACAAAGGGTTAAGAGTAGAGCAAATCTGTTCTGTAATAAGGAAGAGGAATTTATTTTGTAATGTCAGATAAAAAGTCCAATATAACGGATGTCCCAGAATGAGGCTTTGTATAATATGAGGGGAGGTTCCAGTATTATTACCACTTTGTCATTTGTATTTATAAAACCATCGTAAGTGGACGTGACCTAATATTTTCCAAATTGATTTGGGCTCTTTTGAGAAATGTAGGTTTAAAAAAAAAGAATATAAAAAAATGGATGAATGATACAAAGATTCCTTCATCTAAAAGGGAAGTTTTTATTCATCATTTTCTGTGACCGCAGATAGATCATCTTAAAGATTTTTTTTTTTATTTTTTTTTTAATCTCTGTTGACTCTTTCCATTGTCCTCCTTTTATCCGTCCCCAGTTGTATTTCTTTCTGAAAGTCTTTCTTCTGTACCTTGTGTAACAGAGACTCTCTGGAGCGAGCTATTGAGGAGTTCACTCTGTCCTGTGCTGGCTACTGTGTAGCGACGTACGTGCTGGGCATCGGGGACCGTCACAGCGACAATATCATGATACGTGAAACCGGACAGGTACGTGGCCCCAGTATGTGTTATAGCTCCAGATGCTGGAGGTCGGATGCCACCCCTGCTGCGGTACACTGACCACTGCGTCATTTTGAAAGGAATTGCTATAATGACAGCCTGGAGGAGGGGATTTGCAGAGAGATCCCTGTTTTTATTATCCCTGTCTCCACTGTCGGGGTGTCGGCATTCCACAGTCAGTGTAGGAGTTTACTTGCCGACCAGTGGCTCACCAGGTGTGCTGGCACAACTCCCACCATTCCTTGCTGGCTATCTACTGGCAAAGCATGCTGGGTCTTGTAGTTTCACCACCCCTGGAAAGCCACAGGTTGGCCAGGCCTGGTCTCACACCAGCAATGATTGTCTCCAGACTCTCCCTGAGATTGGCAGACTCGCGTATGTGTAGAGGCCTTCTGGGCTCAGGGCCGTCTTATGCAGAGCCAGTGACTGGTGAGGAGCGGGCGATCACTAACATCATGGTGTCATCCATCGTCCCTGCTCTCCGTAGGAATGGATAACGCCTCTGCTATTTTATGTGCTATATATGCCAGGCATAACGCTGCCAATCCAAACCCTCCCTGTACCATCCTCCTAATCGTATGTTTTCATTTCACAGCTGTTCCACATTGATTTCGGTCACTTCCTTGGTAATTTTAAAACCAAATTTGGCTTTAACCGAGAACGCGTTCCCTTCATCCTAACGTACGATTTTGTGCACGTTATCCAGCAGGGGAAGACCAACAACAGTGAGAAATTTGAGAGGTGAGGAAGCCCCTTTAACACACTAAAAGTGACTTTGTAGCTAATCTGAGACGCTGTAAACCTACGGAGGGGCGCCATGCTCCTTACGTGACCTCACTGGAGGTAGCCTGATGGTGGCTTTGTAAGTGTAATTCTTGGTTTATATTGTAGGTTATTTTGCAGGCTGTGGTGTATTTATGTTGCTTAATGTCACCAATATTATTTAAATATCAGTTTTGTTTTCACTCCCCTTCCTTTATATAGCCTAGAAAAAATAAAATTTGACCATTAAAAAGGGTCCGATTGGCTACACACAGTCGTGGCAGCCATTTTGTGGGCTGGGCTAATGTTTGTGAGAGCGTGGCAGAGCGAATTAATACGCCAACCCCCATAGGTGCGATGGCGCCTTGGTGAGCCGCTCATTGGCTGCACGCTGGGTCTGCGCACACAATGGCTGCCTTTATGTGTAGGCGACCGGTAAGAATCTGACCTATAGACTGTATGACCATATAACACTGAGGAATCTATTGGCTTTAGGAATAAATAGGAAATAAAATAACTACTTTTATTGTCTTTATGTTGGAAACGCTTCCTTCCTCCATGTTGATGTCCTGCAGTTTCCTACTGCAGGTCGCCCAGGTTATATATTGTTGTACACTTCTATGTCCTTTATTTTGCCGCGCAGGTTCCGGGACTACTGTGAAAAAGCGTACACGATCCTCCGCTGCCACGGCGCCCTCTTCCTAAACTTGTTTGCACTGATGAAAGCAGCCGGCCTGCCCGAGCTCACCTGTTCTAAGGACATCCAGTATCTCAAGGTGAGTGGCTCCGTCTCCCAGTGTCTGCTGTCTGCGCACACTGGAGGCAGCCATTTTGTTGGCTCCAAACTCCTGGGAATGCAGCCAGTCTGTCTACTAGGAACTGATACAGGAAGCGTGTACACTGTCCCATATCCACCCCCCCTGGCACACACTGCTGAGGAGAACGTAAGATAACTAAAAAAAAAAGGAAGTGTGTGTGTGACATCAGGCTGGTGTGTATCTGTCTGTGATGAATGGACACTGACATCCTTCCCGTAATGTAACACATACTTCCTTTTTTTAGTTATCGGTTATTAACACTTATATGGTTTTACATTCGGGAAGAAACTTGGTAATAAAACAAGACGGGATATTAATAGGGCAGGGGTTTGCAAGCCTGTTACCCAGCATTCTGTGCCAAGGGCGGGGGAGGGGACAGTTCAGGCACTAGGCACCTCATGTCTCTGTTCCCAGTGTATTCATACCTAAAGGACACCAATCCCTTACACCCAATAGAGGCATACTTATAATGGCCTCGGCCAATATTATTATCGTAGATTTGTAAAGCGCCACAGTGGCCCACATCCCCATACAGTAGAGAAAACAAGACATACGTAAAACAGGGAAATGAAAACAAAGGGTATGGAGGACCCTGCTCATTAGAGAACTTAAATTCTAATTGGAAGAGGGCACAGCTTAAACAAGAGGAGTCCGTGTGGTTCAGAGTGGAGATTGGGACAGTTGTGATTGTGCATTAGTGTGAGTAGTATCATCTGGGATAAGGTGAGCTCTAATATAGAGATGGGTTTTCAGAGCGTGTCTAAAGATTTGAAGGCTGTAGGAAAGCCTGATTGGGGATGCTAGTGAATCCCATAAGAGGGGAGCAGCACGGGAGAAGTTTTGTAGACGAAAGTGAGCGCTGGTTACCAGAAGCGACACACGGCGTAGGTTTGAGTTTGATTTAAGAGGACAACAGGGAGAGTATTTTTATATGGGATTTGAGATGTATGTGGAGTGGTGTTGAGATCTTTGTAGGTAAGAGTAAGTAATTTGAATTGGATTCTGGAGGACAGAATTTATAGTGGAGGAAATGGGGATAGGAACGCGATTTCACGTTGTGCCAAGGCTGGGGTTTGGTTTGTCTGAGACTATATGTAGTAGCCGCATTGTCTAGGGCTGAAGTGTCTTGTTATAGAAAGAGGCGGCCTGATTAGGACAGGACAATGCAGTCATAGGAGTAGTTTAGTGAAAATGAGAACAGGATTGGGTGGTGAGTACTTAGGTGTCGCTGTGTCTGCGGTTGTGGTCGGAGGGCGGGAAGTCGGTAAATTCGAGAAACGAGAGATGTATGCACTGGAGACTTTAGTGTCTTAGATATGTAGAAACCTGCATAAAGTCAGATTCTATGCCTATATGTGGGAGCTACAATATAGGGTGGTATTATTCAGTGTCTGTAGCTCTCTTATTGCGGTCATCGAAAACCAGGTTGTTTTCTAGATTTTTAAATCACATTCCCCAAATTTATAGAAAAATTGTCAAATTTGACCCGCTAATATAATTTGTACGTTTTTTTTTTTTTTTAAATTAATAAATTGTATATGTAACCTCTAAACATACAATGTAAGTATTAGTCTTGACATTAGCCGTGTAACGCTTCCCTTATTCCGGACAGGATTCCTTGGCGCTGGGGAAGAGTGATGAAGACGCGTTGAAGCAGTTCCGGGTGAAGTTTAATGAGGCTTTGCGTGAGAGCTGGAAAACCAAAGTGAACTGGTTTGCTCACACGGTGTCTAAAGACAACAGACAGTGACCGGCCGGAGACTTGCTGGATTTACTTACCGTGTACAGAGCTTTGGGCACAACTGGTCTCATACAAAGCGCTCTGGAGAGTCGGCCGATGAAGACGTTCTCTTTAAACACACTCACTGGGGATTTACCAAGTCTGCGCGCCACCCCGTGTGTTGGCGACACAAAGGTCCCATCTGACCGAGACGTATCGACATCGCTGTGCTTTCAGCATTGCAAGATCATGATTTGAATGCTATGCAGTCCAGGGGCCCCCGGGACCCAGGGCCCACTACGTCCTCCACAAGCTTTACGCTGTCTCGGCATGTGAGCCTATAATCCACCTTTCTCCGATCAGACCGATTCTTTGGTTCCATCAGCAAGCGGCTCCATTTAGCATGTCGGTTACCGTAGATTTCTCCGTGTCATCCGCGCTGTGGTAGATAACCATCGCTGAGGAATGACCACTTCCTTTAAGTGATGTATGATAGGAGTTGTAGTCTGTCGGGATCTTGCTGGAGTCCTGGTTCTTGCAGTCCTCGGCCGCACACTCAGTCTAGCGCTGTGTACGAAGATTCCAACCTACTACTAGTCAGTTTGTCTGGACCGTACTGTGGGGGGAGATTTAATCCCAAGCTTGTTGCACTGGGGTTAGTCTGAAGACCTCTGGGATTCTCATAGCCCATAAACAGCAGAACTTGCACTGACATAATATCACAGACTACCTGTACTTTTCTGCAAGCTTTGGACACAGGAAAGCCTTTAACGAAACATTGTCGCAATAAACAACTCCCCTTGTAATTATGTTAATAAATGTGTACACTGTGCGTGTTTGGAAAGACAGAATTTTTGTTTTATTTTGGGTTCAATATATTTAAACGTTCCGTGAACCCTCCCATGTATCCTATCTACACTAAACTTAATATCTGTGTTATGAATATACGGTACAGGGAATTCACTTAGCTTTGTCTGATGTGAAGGATTACTAGACGTCCTTCTTCCCCGCTTTGGTTATGGCTCCTTGCACTAAAACGGGAAGTCTTAACGTTTTGTAGGCGGTGTCGTCTGACTCTAATACCGCTGTGGCCCTAACGGGAGCGCAGGTGATAGCAGCATTGCTCCCACATAGAACAGTAAAGGTAACGGGTGATCTGTATGTGTCGGAATAAATCTGTGTGCCAGATGTTGGGGCATTGAGTCTAAATAACGGTGACTCTCTCTGTGTCATTCAGACTTGTGTATAATAAGAAATAATGTACCCTTTACTTTTTAATGATTACGGATGTTGGAAGCTACATCTGTGTTCTGTTATGTGTTGTAGAAAAGCACTTTACTGCAACAATTGTGCTCCGTTCCGGAGTGTACGATCCGCAGAGAGAGGGATCTAGATCACAGATCACTGAATGCAGAATTATACATGTGGATAGAATGTTATCACCATGGCAGTCAGGGGTCTCCCATTGTATGTGCCGGAGTCACAGGAGGTGGTAACTCGCTTCCAGCTATGCAGATCTGTCTCAGAAACACCTGTAAACTTCCCTCGGGTACAAAAGAAAAATTGTGAGTTTCCTTTTTATACTGTCTGGTCCAGAGTAAATTTTACAGCCATTAAGGTGTTAATATTTTTTTTTACAATTGATTAAAAAGTCATTAGGTGGTGGTCAGTTCGTGTGAAAAGCCGATTTATCAGCCGCAGAAATAAGACTGTACGATTTAGTTCTGGTGCTCATTTGGGACGGGGCAAACAAACCATTCACTGAACAATTTATTTTCAGCAGGATCTAGGATACAATAATCCTATTTCTCTACAACTTCGGTTCTCCACTGATGTGTTAGACTGAGATTAGGGGTATATTTACTAATCTGCAGGTGAAAATGAGATTTTGCCTATAGCAACTAATCAGATTCTAGTTATTTAGCACATGCTACAAAATGGCAGCTAGAATCTGGTTGCTAGTGGCAACATCTCCACTTTCTCATACTCTGTTTAGTAAATATTGCCCAAGGTGTCTTGTGTACTGGGTTTTTATCGCATACATGGATAATGATTTTATGTCTCATCTGTCCATTGTTTTGGAATATGAAAAATTATTCTAATGTAATCTGTTAAATGAGACATTCACCATTCGTACTAATATATAGAAAAATGTTTTATTTGTGGCACATTCTGGTAATGAGCAATGTTGGATAACGTTTCAGGAATGTTGGAGCGAGACGAGACTGGAGCTGACTCTCAAGCTGTGACGGGTAAGTATTGCTGGTTGTTATATTGTTATAAAGTTCAGTTTCTTTCTGGTAAAACATATCTATTCTATGCCACAGCAACTATACTGAAAAATATGTTACATTTTGAGGAACTGATCACACCCGAGCTTGAGATTTAAGGCATTGCTTTTGGTGACACTTTCTCTTATGTATGTCAGACTTCTTGTCTGTAACCCTGAATTTATTACAGCTTGTGTTCTATAACATTTATGTTGGAGACATCTTTATCTATTGGAATAAGGATTGGTTTTGAGGTTGAAATAGATTAAACTATCACTGGAGTGACCAGTGCTGGAAGTGAAGGTGAAATGTGACTTAGACATGAATATTCCATCGCACTGAAGTAACTGCTTATCCTATCGAGCCGTCCTTGCGTGTCCCCAGGCCCGGCGAGGAAGCCGACGGCAACGCGCTTTCCCGTGTCATTTACCGCTGGGACTGGCGGTCGTATGACGCTGTGTGTCGGAGATCGCCATGTCTTTCCTCTGCTTGGCAATAAGCAGGTGATCATTAGCAGTACACTACAGGATCCTAGTCCCAGCAGTTAATATGGCACCATAATAGAATGCAATTTCTGCTTTCAGCACGTTTCAGATACTGTAGAAGTACAACTGTAATATGTAGTCAGTGAATGCACCACTACCTCCCCAATTATCTGATTTATATACTCTCTTGCAGCACTGTTACATGTACTATATGCATCATATTTGGATAGTGGGTTCTAAGCCCATCTCCGCCCACAGCACTGTGCACAGCTGCGTAAAAGTAGATGTGATATCGCACAAGAACCTCTGCTGCTGGTCACCACTTTGTAAATGGCATAAAGTGGAATTCAAAATACATCTGTTAAGAATTCTAAAAGTTTCTTCAAATACTAATAGGATTCAGCAGTTACTTACTGTCTTGTGACATGGAATAGTCATTGTGTATCATTGAGTCATTTTACTAAACATTATAATTATAATGTACATTTACAAAAACATTAATTATTTTGTCCACATTAATTATTTCTAAATGGGATTTAAAATTGGAAATTTATTGTTTGTGAATGCTATAAATGAAACCTGTAATAGGGGCTCAGTGTATTGGTGTTAAGGAGCGATCTCCCCTATTTCTGTGCAGGGAGGTGTCCATTTGTGGGTAATGAAGGTCACCACCCACCTGTGGCTGCAAAGAGATGGGAGGACGGACACTGTGTCCCCTCTCTACCTATCGCAGCCCCCTATGCTTTCCTGCGCTAACCCTGCAATACCTCTTATGCTTAACCAAAAATATTAACACACACACACACACACACACACACACACACACACACACACACACTTCTCACAGAACATTATGTATCACACAAGTACACGTGCTCATTGTCTCTTCACAATCTCTCTCCTTCACACAAACACACACATAGAGCCTGATTCATTAATGAAAGTAAGGCAATAAAAAATAAATGTTCTCCGGGACAAACCATATTACAATGCGAGGGGTGCAAATTAGTTTTCTATTTTGCACATAAGGAAATACTGGCTGTTTTTTCAGTGTACAAGTATGTATACCACATGAAAAAACAGCCAGTATTTTCCTTATGTGCAAAATAGAAAACTAATTTGCACCCCTCGCATTGTAATATGGTTTGTCCCGGAGAACATTTACACCTTTCCTTAACTCAGACCCTTCCTTCTTACACTCTTCACAAACACTCTTTACTCAAATACACATACTTTACTTTCGTTTATATACTCACACTGATACACATACACACTCGCACAAACTCACTCTTTACTCAAATACTTGTACAAATACATTGTCCTTTACTTAAATACACACATACAAATATTCTTTACTCTCCTTTACACAATTTACTTGTTTACACAAATACATACGCTACTCGTGTTTACACAAATACACACTTACTTTCTTTACTCAAATACACTTGCACAAATACTTTCCTTTTCATTAGAGATACAAACACACACTTAAATACTTGTGCAAATGCACTGTCCTTTACCGAATACACTCTTTACGCTTACAGAAATACTCACTCTTTACTCTTGATTACACAAGTACACCTTATACTCTCATTTACACAAATATACACTAACTTTCCTTTACAGAAAGTTTTTACTGTCGTTTACACAAATACTCTACTCTCCTTTACAGAAGTTCTCACACAAGTACTCTCACAATTACACACTTTACTCTCCTTTACACTAGCACAAACACACACACTCAAATACTTTTCTTTCCAGAAATACACTCACTCTACTCTCCTTTTATACAAAGTGTGTATTTGTGCAACTGTATTTGAGTAGTGTTTTTCTGTAAGGGAAAGTATTTGTGAGTGTGTAAAGGAGAGTAAAGAGTATTTGTGTGAGTGTATGAGTATAGAAAGTAAATTTGTTGGTGTAAACTAGAGTAAAGTGTGTGTATTTAGTCTCCTTTATACACACACTGACAAGTACTCACACAGTTACACTTTACTCATTTACACAAATACACTCTTTACTCAGGTTACACACACACAAATACTTTCCTTTACAGACACACACTTTACTCTTGTTTACACATACACCCTATACTCATTTACAGAAATACTCACAAGTACACAAACTCTCTACTCAAATACTCACACAAATACATTCTTTACTCTCCTTTACACAAATAAACAAACTTGCTTTTTTTTACTCAAATACACTGCTACAAATACACACTTTACTCTCGTTTGTATTCTCTTTAAAACTCTTCACACTCCATCTCCACGCAAATTTGTTACCTTTCTTTACATGCTCACTAGCTTTCTTCACATACTCTTTACACACAATTGTTTGTATGTTTATGATAACTGAATGTTTTGTCTAACACGTAATGTTGGGATACTGACAGCTGAGATGTGATACCTGGGTGGTGTAGAGGCTCTTAGACATGTTGTTGGGGACACAATCGTAGCCCCTGGAACTCCCAATCTGTGACTGCTGTGATACAAGTGGAGCGTTCAGAATGTTGTATAGAAACATCTGAGATCTGACAGGTGCTAGAATATGACTTAAAATAGCTGAAAAAGATGCAAATTGCTTTACACCCCAATAATGAGATTAGTTATTAGTGCTAATAGTAAAATGAATGTTCAGCGCTCCCTATTAAAATATCAGTGGGTAAGCAGCCACCTGGGAGTAGGGGGATATAGGGATAGCTCGACCCTATTGGAGTATATAATTGTATAACTCCCTGGCGCTTGATCAGAGGGGATAGCAGGTAATTTTAGGGTCAATACAGGGGTACCAACCTCTACTTGTAATTCCTAGGAATAGTATATGCTACGGCACTAGGAATAATAGTCAGGTATAGATAAATACAGAGAAATTTATTAACTGCAGTATTTGTGGGTAACACCCTCCAGTATTCATAACACTGACATATTAAAAGATGGCACATATGAAGCTGTAAGCATAAAGACAGACAGAGAAGATATACCACATTTAAGTGTGGCAAACAAAATCCATATTCGCCATACAAACACAAGTCTCTGATAGGGCTGGTAAAGTCCACTAGACACAGAGATACAATAAAGTCAATGGTAAATAGATGGGGCAATCATGAAGTTTCCGTTAGGCTTGTCAGGCCACATAAACACGGTTTTCTGATAGGGCCACTAAGGTCCGCTGAACACCAGGAGTAAAAATCAACTCTATGCGTGTCAGGCAGGTATAAAGTCTCCTTTAGGAATGTCAGCAGACATTGTAGTCCGATGGAGAGCGCCTAAGAAAGGCTGGGTGATAGAGGACTTACCCTCAATATAGATGGGCTTTGGTGTCCTTCCAAGTTATCCTGTTATGTGCCAAGGTAGCCGATATGATGAACGCTTGTGCCGTCCCGCTGAAGGGTGATAATCCAAACCCGGAAGTCGCGGGTAGTATCGCAATCCTAGCAGAGATGCGCATGCGTGAAGTGGGTCCATTTGTTTCCCACAGCGGCGGTTTCTGATATATGTAGGGTGCCTTTGAGAGGCACAATTATGTTCAATCCAACGCGTTTCGCACTAGGCTTCTTCAGGGATCGATATAATCATATATCACACTTCAGCGGGATTATCACACTTCAGCGGGACGGCACAAGCGTTCATCATATCGGCTACCTTGGCACATAACAGGATAACTTGGAAGGACACCAAAGCCCATCTATATTGAGGGTAAGTCCTCTATCACCCAGCCTTTCTTAGGCGCTCTCCATCGGACTACAATGTCTGCTGACATTCCTAAAGGAGACTTTATACCTGCCTGACACGCATAGAGTTGATTTTTACTCCTGGTGTTCAGCGGACCTTAGTGGCCCTATCAGAAAACCGTGTTTATGTGGCCTGACAAGCCTAACGGAAACTTCATGATTGCCCCATCTATTTACCATTGACTTTATTGTATCTCTGTGTCTAGTGGACTTTACCAGCCCTATCAGAGACTTGTGTTTGTATGGCGAATATGGATTTTGTTTGCCACACTTAAATGTGGTATATCTTCTCTGTCTGTCTTTATGCTTACAGCTTCATATGTGCCATCTTTTAATATGTCAGTGTTATGAATACTGGAGGGTGTTACCCACAAATACTGCAGTTAATAAATTTCTCTGTATTTATCTATACCTGACTATTATTCCTAGTGCCGTAGCATATACTATTCCTAGGAATTACAAGTAGAGGTTGGTACCCCTGTATTGACCCTAAAATTACCTGCTATCCCCTCTGATCAAGCGCCAGGGAGTTATATAGTTATTAGTGCTGGTTGGTGTATTTGCTTCACTATTATCACGTCCTTTTCCAGTCAGTAAAGGCTGAATGGTAGAACAAAATCATTTTGCAAAGTAACTGATCACTAAATAAACAATGTACATATGAAGCTTATTTATTCTGGAATCTTGTAAAGTCTATGCTCATAAGTGAGTTATTTTCCACCAGATAAAGATACAATATGGGCGATAGATGTCCACACTGGTTTTGCGGCATCCTATAATAACACAGCTGGACAGGACACTAGATGTCTGTTATACTGCTGCCCACCTATTCATGTGGGGGGAGGAACCATTGTTCTAAAATCTCATCCATCAGGACAGACAGCTGGCCATTAAAGACACTGATACATGTACAATGAAAGAATGTCCCCAAGCTTATCACACTACAGTCAGGTCCATAAATATTGGGACATCGACACAATTCTCATATTTTGGGCTCTATACACCACCACAATGGATTTGAAATGAAACAAACAAGATGTGCTTTAACTGCAGACTTTCAGCTTTAATTTGAGGGAATTTACATCCAAATCAGGGGAACAGTGTAGGAATTACCACGGTTTCTATATGTGCCTCCAAATTTAAGGGACCAAAAGTAATGGGACAAACTAAACAATCCTACGTCAAACTTTCACTTTTTAATAATTTGTTGCAAATGCTTTGCAGTCAATTACAGCCTGAAGTCTGGAACACATAGACATCACCAGATGATGGGTTTCATCCCTGGTGATGCTCTGCCAGGCCTCTACTGCAAATGTCTAAAGTTCCTGCTTGTTCTTGGGGCATTTTCCCTTCAGTTTTGTCTTCATCAAGTGAAATGCAGCTCCATTGGATTCAGGTCAGGTGATTGACTTGGCCATTGCATAACATTCCACTTGTTAGCCTTAAAAAAACTCTTTGGTTGCTTTTGCAGTATGCTTCGGGTCATTGTCCATCTGCACTGTGAAGCACCGTCCAATGAGTTCTGAAGCATTTGACTGAATATGAGCGGATAATATAGCCCGAAACACTTCAGAATTCATCCTGCTGCTTTTGTCAGCAGTCACATCATCAATAAATACAAGGGAACCAGTTCCATTGGCAGCCATACATGCCCACGCCATGACACTACCACCACCATGCTTCACTGATGAGGTGGTATGTTTTGGATCATGAGCAGTTCCTTTCCTTCTCCATACTCTTCTCTTCTCTTCCCATCACTCTGGTACAAGTTGATCTTTGTCTCATCTGTCCATAGGATGTTGTTCCAGAACTGTAATGGCTTTTTTAGATGTTGTTTGGCAAACTCTAATCTGGTTTTCCTGTTTTTGTGGCTCACCAATGGTTTACATCTTGTGGTGAACCCTCTATATTCACTCTTGTGAAGTCTTCTCTTGATTGTTGACTTTGACACATGTACACCTACCTCCTGGAGAGTGTTCTTGATTTGGCCAACTGTTGTGAAGGGGTTTTTTTTCATCAGGGAAAAGAAATCTTCTGTCATCCACCACAGTTGTTTTCTGTGGTCTTCCGGTGTTGCTGAGCTCTACGGTGCGTTCTTTCTTTTTAAGAATGTTCCAAACAGTTGATTTGGCCACACCTAATGTGTTTGCTATCTCTCTGATGGGGTTGTTTTGATTTTCCAGCCTAATGATGGCTTGCTTCACTGATGGGGGACAGCTCTTTGGGTCTCATTTTGAGAGTCAACAGCAACAGATTCCAAATGCAAATGTCACACCTAGAATCAACTCCAAACCTTGTACCTGCTTAATTGATTATGAAATAACGAGGGCAGAGCCCACACATGTCCATGAAATAGCTTTTGAATCGATTGTCCCATTACTTTCGGTCCCTTAAAAAGTGGGTGGAACATATAGAAACCGTTGTAATTCCTACACGGTTCCCCTGATTTGGATGTAAATTCCCTCAAATTAAAGCTGAAAGTCTGCAGTTAAAGCGCATCTTGTTAGTTTCATTTCAAATCCGTTGTGGTGGTGTATAGAGCCCAAAATATGAGAATTGTGTCCATGTCCCAATATTTATGGACCTGACTGTATGTCCATTTTGCCATTTACCTACAGCTCCAGTAATTGAGTGCACCAAAGTGATTAGAATGAAACACTGTCTATCTAACCAGACAGCACCTGCTCTAGACAGGAGTAACATCCTGTCTGTAATCACTCACTACAGAGTCACATCTGTGGACTGGGGCTCCTCCTATATATCACACACACACACAATGCAAAGCCCTCAGTATCGCCTGCTGTATTTATATGGACTCGCACTGCATCCGTGGCTGTTTACAAGCTACGGTCATAGTACAAGACCTGATGTTTCCAGAGTGCTTTTGTGCAGGAGAAATATTTTCAGGATTATTGACAATGTGAGGAGTAGAAGCAGCCAGAGAGAGCTTGGGAAAGAAAGATGGACAGGAAACATTTCAGTGAGGCTCTGAACACAGCGCTACATGACTTCTACAGGGTCATACACAGCAATAAATAGAATTACCATTCACCATATCTAGAGTAATGAAACAGCAGCGTTTTCATTGTTAAATTGTCACAGGCGACCACAATGCACATAATAAAGACGGGCAGCGGAACTTAGAACCAGATATTTATTGTAGCTTATAGACTGTTCAAACGGACCTATCACCAATATACAAATCTGAAAATTTAATATCCATTGCGCCTACATACAGCATGAGAGTCTTAGGAAGCTTGAGCGGTAGTGTTACATGACGCATTGTTTTTAAAGTCTAAATACAGCAGCTACGATGATATTAAAATGGATGGACAGAGCTACACAACAGAAACACAGGACAACTGGGAGGAACAAAAGTTAAAATCTCCCCCCCCTCCCCCGGTTACTCAAGAGCTAGCAGTTATGTTTATCACGTTATCACACAAGTCATTAAAACATTTTCCCCGTATCTTACGTAAAAATCTAAGAATTTACATTTATGGTTAAACGAAACACAAATAAAAGCCTAAGCCAGCTGGTCTGCAGCACTACTGTACGTAGGATGGAGACCCCCCAAACCTGTGCATGTGCTGACTGACCCCTGGTGGTGAAGTGTGGTCGTTGCTCTACAACTTCCAGTGATCAACTCTCACTTCTCTTTCCCTCTATTCTTACAATGCACCGATGGCCGCACAGTGGTAGCTGCCTTCTCCTGAATATTACCTCTGCCCACACTAGGGCTGCTCCACTGCGCAGCCGTCCCCATTCCCCACTTCCTCAACTCTGAAATCATCTAAATCTATATAAAATGCATCTCGGACCAACAGCGTACAAATAACTCATTTCCAATTAATGACATCATCCACTTACCTATATCAATTAAGAGAGTGGAGCAAGTCCGCCCTGTCCCTACTTACACCCAAATCCCTCCATTTGCACTTTATCCAGTGGCAGAGGGCCACCCTACCCTAAAACACATTAACATTCACAGATGTATGGGCACAGAATGAGGGAGCATCTCGTTTATATAACCTCAGTATCCATCTCCCTTGAAGCCATTGTTCTCGAGTATCGGCCACTTTAGGCTTTCAAGTGTAAATTGACAGGAAGCCTGATGTGCGTATGTTAAAAAAAGCTTCCCCCTAAAACCAAACCCTTATGTCAGATCTGTGCAGGAAATGTACCGAACCTTTCATACATCTGTGAATGTTATTAGACGTTCTTTACAAATGAAACCAGTTCTATTTTACATGCAGAGTTCCTTTAAGTAAGCCTTTACTTAACCAATGATCATCCAAGAGGACATATTGAATTTAATACATAAATATCCTTCCTGCCGAGAAAGGATTACTCCAGGAGGTAGGTAAACCTGCGGCTCCACGGTTGTGGAGCTTCATGTCCTAGCATGCCTTGCCACTTAAAAGGCCGGCATGCTGGGACTTGTAGTTCCACAACAGGAGAACGACAGGTTGTCTGAACTTGTATTACACACCCCCTGCGGCAGCGTACGGCTGCCTACAGCTCCAGTTACTTCCAAGCCACAAACGGCTCTTACGTGTCAGCCGTTCTGCAGATGCCCCTAAGAGCACTGCTGAACAAATACCTCAGTAGATTTACAAGATGGGCTTTTTTTTTTCCCAAGCACAATTTACAGATTCTTGTTTTTTTAAACGAGTTTGGGACAATAATAATAAAAAAAAATTACATGTAAACAATATTGTTAAGGTCCAGCTCACAGGTGCTGGATTAGAGCAGAGAGGTCAGAGGTCAGGCACTCGCACCGTGCCTTGCTCTGCAAGGAAGGAACACGGGGATAGAACAAGAAAACTGCCCCATTGGGGTGCTGGAAGTACCCCATACATTTATAACGCCTGTGACGGCCACCTGGCTGCGCTCCAGCCCCCACTGAAGTCTGCTACTTGCTCCAGAGCGCAGCAGGCTGACATCTTGTGGTCATTTGAGTAATTACAGCTCTGTGCTTTACTTGTATTTTGGGAGTTCCAACATGTCAAGCCCTGGAGTGAGCGCATTAAAGCAGACTTGCGCCATCTTGTCTTCTTGCCACTGTGAGGCTGCAGACATCTGCCAGCCATTGAAAAATCGCCTCACTGAGGCTGCGCAAGACTGGCACAGGTGCCAGCCTGCATTCCTTGATTCCAAAACCTCTTCCCACCACCAACATGGACATAATTACATTAATTCCAACATATTTACAACAAAATTTTAAAAAGTCTTTTACTACTTTTACTAGTCGTCTTCTACTAGCCCCCTTTTACTGTCGGTGGAGCCGTTTGTAATGTCGCCCAGTCGCGAAAGCTGAAGACTTTTCGCTGCCAGGAGAAACTGGCACCTCGGACAGGGAAAGGGTTCTTGGGTGAATTTCGGACATGCAGTAATTTGGGTAAAAACAAACGATAAAACCGCCAGTCTACATGGAGTCCCTGTGCCCCATCCGTCAACCGTAATGTTTGCAGCTTTGATAGGAGAAATAAGGAATGGAGAATGAAGTCCAGAAACTGTTATGTCCCTCTTGACGTCGAGGGGAAGTGAAAGGAAAGTGCAAGATGGATTTAAACACTGAAAATGGCCCCAATCACCAGGAGGGCAGAAGAGGGGGCACTGTATTTCCGTGTGTCAGCTGGAATTAGCGCCTGGAATGACGTTTTACGCCGTGTGTCTGCAGGAAGATGAGTGTGGGCTGTGGTGAGTGGGTGGCGGCGGCGGCTGAGATCAGTAAGTCAGAGTGGAGTCGTCCCACTCGAGCTGCTGTTGCCGGTTCACATTCTGCTGGTCCTCTTCTTGCTCGCCCTCTTCTTCCTCGCTGCTCTCCGATTCAGCGCTGGTTATGTCGTCATCCTCTCCGTCTTCGCTCTCCTCGTCGTCATCCTCCTCCTCTTCCTCCTCACTGCTGTGTTGGTCTTCGTAGGTCTGGAATAAAGAAAAAGAAATAAAAGTGATAAAGTCACAATGAGGATCAAGAAAAGTTCTATTCCATTACATTCAACATAAAGAACATCTGCATCGTTACTTTACCCCATTTCTCTTGTTTTCGGGTTTTTACCCCATGTGAAAGCAGTAGAGTAATGGTGGACTCTACGTCCCAGACTTTACAATCTACACCGGCAGAATCAGAATACTATATACCTCCCCTGAGTGTACTTTAAGCCCCAGACTTTTCCCACAGCATTGGCGTTGCAGACTTTATCAGTCATTGATTATTTATGTCTAGTCAGGTGACCCACCAACCTCTTGTTCAGAGAGCACATTGAGTGTGCGCTGCACAGATCGACAAAATCATAAGACGGCCTTGTGCGACAGGCCTGCCCTACATGTGACGGCATTTCTTGTGCGACGGCTCCAGTAGATTAATAGGAAACTTTCAATTAAAAGTTGGCTACAGCAACATAGCGACTCATAAATAAGATGTAGTTTTAAAGGCACTATAGCCTAATTTTTAGCACTTATTCTTATAGAAGAGAAATGTTTACATTAAAAGACCAGAATCATAATGCAATGCCTGAAATTGGTTGTGTAACTGCTATTTATAGCAAGTGTGGTCACAGAATGTATGTAAAAGTGTTTCTTTAAACCTCCATTACATAAATCATGGATAAGCTTTGGGGTAAGTGTGCATTTAATATACTTGTGCTAGAGCAGGCTATCGAACCTGTGGCTCTCCAGGTATTGTGAAACTACAAGTACCAGCATGCTTTGTCAGTAGATAGCTGGGACTTGTAGTTTCACAACACCTGGAGAGTCGCAGGATGAACAGTCCTGCTCTAGTGTTCGGCCGTACAACTCATGAAAACAGCCCGGACACTAGTTTGTACTCGATAAGGATAGAATAGGGTCAGACAGACAGGTTGATAGCAGTTATCTGTCACTGAGATGTGAGCCACCTATACAGACTGGGTACACAGTGAGACTAAACACTACATTTAACTTATTACCTTGACTTTACCATGTAGCTCTATCTACAAGTGATGTGTTTCACCAAGCATCTACCGATAGTCCTCAACCTCCGCTAGCAAAGGACAGTACGAGGCTACATACTCACATTTCTGTTACTTAAAAATAGATATAGAGATTTATTTATATTGCACAAGACAAATCCGTAATGAAGAATAAATGAAAAGACCGTTGCATCTCTATATTTTATAGTTGTCTCTCCTGCTCCCAGGAAAATACTTGGTGTCATTAGCAGAAGACCTTAATTAGTTTAAAGGCGTCTCATCTGAGTGTTTCCATCTCCTGAGCGCACACTAAGATCTGACTAATATAAAAAGGACATCTCCATCATCAGAACGTAGAATTCTGTTAATGTAAAGCTGCGACGGCTGCTGATCCCAGGCCACGGGTTTCTAGTGCGTGGAGGCATCGGTTCGTGGTCACATTCAGACTCTCCGCTGTGTGAAGGTAAATATCCACTTACGCCCATTACATTCTGCACAATAGTCTCAATATAAAAAGGCAAAAAGTGAAGGTAAATGTGGTCACACAATGATGCACTTACCTCCATGGGATTCACAGTGATAGTCAGCGCAGAGTCATCCCAGTCCATCTCGTTCTCTTTACCGCCCTCTTGGTCCCTCATGGTGCGTTGGTGAGCGGCGCGGATGCGGAACACACCCAGAATGATCATGAAGACCAGGAAGCTCACGCAGACCACGATAACGATGGTGGCCGCACTGGGAACAACTGCGGAGGAGAAGCTACAGTGAGTGACCTACCAGTGTCATCCATTTGTGAATAAGCCACAGGTAATGTCCCTTCACTTACACCAGAGCTGTTACCGATCGTCACAACTAAGGGACAAGTTTCATGGAAAAATTATTCACATATTCATAAGTACTAAAACGATATTGCAAAGTTATAAATTATTGGTTTTGCAGTACCCAAAGTCTAATGAGAATCACAAATAAAATATATAATCTTCAGCTGCCATCCACAGAAGTGCACCTTAACTTCAAGAATCTGACCCTAGCCGTTTTGGGATGAGTGTTGGAGTGCCAGACGTTCAGGACAACGCTACTCCACCCCGTTAGGCAGGTTCAGTATTTTGTGATACAATGACTGATATTTGCTGCCAGTCTTTCCAATTGTGGTACTATCAAGCACAATGTAATAAGTACAACAATGTTACAGTAGAGGGCGCTATCAGACAGCAAGTGAGACAGTTGTCTTGAGAACAATAGAATTGGGCTGACAGATGTATCTCTGACTGATGGCAGAACAATGATTACGCTTCCAGAAGGTATCTGAAGGTTTCCGTTCACAAATTAAACAATTTTCTACATGGTGAGTGCACAAGATGACAGGCTGTAGGTCTGTAACGCACCTGATGTTGGGTGAGGATTGGCCAGGTTATGTCCAGACAGGTCGACAAAGGAATGATGCATGGGGTGGACAAACTGTGGCTGAGCGACGATGTGATTAGGGGCCTCTGCGGGGCTGGCGGTGTGGATCACATTAACCTGAAATAAGATAAGAGCCACAGTTACCACACACACAGCTCATACACAGACTACTTCTATATATATATATACACACACACACACACACACACACACACACACACACACACACACACACACACACACACACACACACACACACACACACCTCATACAGACTACTTATATACACACACACCTCATACAGACCATTTTGTATGAGCTGTGTGTGTGTGTATAAAAAAAATAGAGGAAAAAGTGCTTGTTCAACTGTAACAATTTAATTGGTATAAACAATTAATAGCCTATAAGGCAGAAGCATAAAATTACCACAACTGACTAGCATACATAGGTTAATTGATCGTCGATAAACTTAGGAGTAACACCACTTATAGGTTGGCACAGTATAATTAATTACACTGGTGCACCAGTGAGTATAAAAGAGTAGCCTGTATTATTCAATAACAATGTGTTCCATACAAATTTATAGCACACTATGGTCCGGACCAATCAAACTGCATCAATCAGACAGATGCCAACGTATAGGT